>NC_133876.1:11368439-11448798 GCF_044706935.1 Curcuma longa
GAAACTTGCAGCTACATACCACAGAAAGAGAAGTACAATATAGATAGCTCAGCTCTTAGTATGTTACTGTGTAATTGATGCGGGCATGGTAGTATACAGCCTAAAGATATAATATTGGACGAACTTATACAAAATTTCATAAAAAATGCATAGGAAGAAAGCATAAAGTGTTGCACAGTGAATACCAACATATTGCACATTGGGGGAATCATTTAAGAAAACAAAAATTAGAAATCAAAATCAAAAAAATAAAGGTTTTCAGTATCAGAAACAACAAAAGTATAGTGAGAGATTTATTTCAAGCCTTGGCCCAGCAAACCTATAAATTAGATTAAGCTCGGTTCAAACTTATAGAAACATATCTTTTAAAGTGACATCGCTAAACAGTGTTTCTTCAATTAGAATTCAGAAGATAAAATATTGAATGTGTTCCCAAACCATCGCTGTAGGTGAATAAACAAAAAGAATAAATTCATAGACTAGAAATAAAAAAGTAGTACGTGTTATCACAGAATTTTAAGAGACAATTAGTTTGGATTCTAATATTGTCATTGAATTAGCTTTTCCAAAATTTATTGTTCAGATTATTTAAAGATATAGAATATTTACAGAGTTTTACTTGTTTATAAGTGAATAAATTATACTTAATGTTAAAGCACCTATAGTAAGTGATATAAACTTTGAAGAATTCAGAAAAAATAATTTACCATAGATAATTATTTTACGCATGACAATTAAAGGATTAAATTTATATTTGCAAATTCAGTAGTATAATTATTAAATATATGTAACTTTAATAGATCTTATTATTTTATCATAATTCCTTAAAGTAAAATTCAATAAGCATTTATATTGACTGGTTCTTAAATATGTTATAATAATGAAGTATCAAAATCTCGTTCCGTTTTGGTTAGCATATGTGAAACTTATGGTTTGGCCATCGACTGAAACTAGTAATGTGCTAGCATGGACATTCTCAGCGTTGAAAGGTTGTGGTGCCAGGTTGTGAATGCAAGCAGGGTAGATGTCTAGGAAGGGAGACAGGTAAGGAAGGAGTCGCCGAGTTCAAATGTCACGGTCTTGAGGAAGCATAGATGTCACGGTCTTGAGGAAGGGGTGGCATAGGAAGTGGTATCTCATTGTGAGTCATTTGATAAATAGAGTAGGGTAGGTTTTTTTAAGTTTTATTTAATTATTGAGAGACTTTTTAGGTGGGTTAATTGATAAATACAATAGAGTAGATATTTAGTCAATAACCATTGTATATTGATTGGTTCATAAATATGTTATAATAATTAAGTATCAAAATCTCATGTTATTTTGGTCAACACGTGCGAGACTTATTGTTTGGCCATTAACTGAAACTAATAATGTGCCAACATGGACGTTCTCTGCATTGAAAGGTTGTGGTGTTGGATTGTGAATGTAGGCAATGCTGGAAGCGTGTTAGTGTCATGTGGTAGAAGAGAAGAAACATGTGCAAAAAGATCATGGCTTCAAGGTTATAAATAATTGTGTCATTCTATTTGGCAAAATAAAATATATATAAATAAATACATACATACAAACACAATACATATATATAGAGAGAAGTGATGTCCTGTGCACGGCGGGATTCCTAACACGCTTGTTTAAATACATATGCATTTGCAAATATACAATTGTTCATATTATACTTCCAAATAAGCACCGCATATTTCCTAATAAAAACAAAGAATTGTTCTGGAATAACAATTGTTTCATGTTTCCACATATCTTCTGTGGCTAGTCGGGATTACTAATATTTCTCTAGGATCCAGGAAGTATTTTAGCTAATCGATAAACAAAAGTTTTATTTTCAATTGCTTGAAATGAAAGTTTGTAATTCCAATACATCTTTGTCTAGTAAATGCAATAGGGTTCACCATATGCTAAGGTTCTAAAACAACTACACAAATTTGCAATTCTAGTTCCTAAACATGAGAATATCTTAATGTAATTGCTCATTTGCTCTACAACTACATCTTACAAAAGTGTGTGTAACAAATTATGAAAAGATAAAACACCATACCACCAAATTCTTATGGCCATCAACCATCCATGCACGGCAAATGGCTTCTATTTCAGATATGAACCTTGTCAAGAAGGAAAGGAGAAAGGATCAGTCAATCTGGAAATCAAGAAAAAATCAATCACGGGAATCAGCTCACTATCCAAGCTTGAATAATGGAAGATAAGTTGGTCCTAAGCACCCTGGAAGGGATCGATACATACTTCCATCACACTACAAAATGGTACCTTTCCCATGAAGATGCAAGTGTAAAATCAT
Source organism: Curcuma longa (assembly GCF_044706935.1). Classification (NCBI taxonomy): domain Eukaryota; kingdom Viridiplantae; phylum Streptophyta; class Magnoliopsida; order Zingiberales; family Zingiberaceae; genus Curcuma; species Curcuma longa. The sequence continues at coordinate 11,370,748 of NC_133876.1, forward strand.
CAAAACCCTCAAGCTGCCAAGAAAACCACATAATACATACATGTCATCCAAAGGAAGATAAAATGTTAAACAAAGAAGATTTACTGCCAAGTTATTTACTTCTGAACCATGAATGAGTTGAAAATCCAACCAGAATTAAGAACTTTGTAGTTCACTGACTGAAGTATATCATGTCAATGATTGGCGAAAAAAATACATATGAAATTTTGACTGGCACATTTCAGCATGTCAAACAACTGTTTCAAACCAATAACATCATGGTGATGTCTATTGTGCTATTTGGAAGTATGGCATTAATTGATCAGTGCATCTGACTATAAATGGTACCCTTATGGATAAAATTAACAAAGAATATAGAATAATTGATAAGATAAGAAAATGATTTATATATGATCTTCAATCAGCGTAGTCAGGTTCCCAAACAGATCATTTCCCATGACAGATCTTCAAGGTTGTGCTAAAAGGTTGGGAAGATCAAGCAGAGAAATACGATATGACCAGTGCTCCAGGACCAATTCCCATCCCACCGAACGGATCATTCCCCATAAATCAACGCCAGTGTTCCCAAACCACAAGTTGATTGTCGGCGACACAGATCATCAAGAAAACCTAATTCGCACAAAGTGTTTCTTTCCTCAAACACAATTCCCTGTCTATCTAAATCGCCAATTTATTCCTATAATCAAGTTATTCACATCAGAAGCCAACGGAAAACAGCATGTTCACCAAATAAAAGGACTGTTAAAAAGAATTTTAATGAAGGAGTTGAAGAAATTTTATTGAGATCGCGAGATCTGAGGAAGAAAACTAGTAGAAAGGGGATAGGGAAAAACAAAGACACCTCTTCTATAATTTCTTCTTGCTCTTCGTCTTCCTCTTCCTCTTCCTCGTCTTCGACTATCCTTTTCTGCTTCGCATTGCTCGAAGACGCCATGGGCGAATCCTTACGCCCGACGACTTCGAAACGCTGAGGGGGAAAAACGACGCGGAAGCAAAAAAGAGGAGACGACGATGAAAGTGAGACAATTAACTTGTCGCCCAAAAGTGAAAGTTACAGTCGAATTTACTCTGAACCCTCGTTGCCCAGGGAGTCAAGGAAATTGATGAGTTTTTGGGGGCTCGTATTGCGCATCTTATTCTACACAATTCGTCCCCCGACAAAAGATTCTGTGAGTCCGAAAGTATTCCAAGCACATCCGGCACAATAAAAATATCATTTTTATTTTTATTTATTTTTAAATTTATAGTTAAACTATTTAAGATTTTCAGTTAGAGATTAGATTATAATATTAAGTACAATAAATAAAAATAAAAAAATTTAATTGATTATGAGGTGTATGAAATTGTTATCTTATATTTGTATCCAGCATACTCTGTGTTATCTTTCTAGTCATCCAAGTTTCAAAGGAGAAGTATATTGATCCAAGTTCAAGATAAAAAAAAAGGAAACTACCAATGTGAACGTTGGTGACGGGTCAAGAATCTTCAATGCTAAACACCAAGGTTACGGGTCCTCTACAAAACTCAAAGAGAGTTAGAATGAGGGTAAGACAGACTTTGATGTAGCCACTCTGATACTCAATTTAACTCCAAGGATTCAAATTAAAAGAAAATGAAAAGTAAAAAAAAGTGGTTGGAGTAATGTTCACGTGCTTGTGCTTTGTGACAGTAAACTTACTTTTACACTACATTCCTCATGGAAAGGGTGGCCCATGATTATTAATTCTCCATGTTTATATATTGAGGGATTTCGACATCACCGTACATGTTCCTCGTTTCATGGGTCACATTGTCCCACATTGTCCCTCGTATTATAAATATAGTGTCACTTCATGATCACTACATTCATATCTAGTCAGTATTCTCTTCTGTCAGACTCGAGCGGCGAGATAAAGAGGTGTCTGAGTTGGGCACCGAGGAGATAGGGGACTCAGAGTTAGGTGTCAAGATAGAACAGTCGGCGTCTGAATTGAGAGTCGAGAGGGAGAGGCATCGGAGTCAAACGCCGAGGAGATAGGAGGAGATTGGACACTTCAAATAGGTGACCAAGTGATAAGGTGACTGGGGCGACCTTACCTTCTATCCTGTCATGCCTAGGTGTGATTTTGTATGCCCTTTTGACTCGTCATCCCATTTGTCTTGGCTTTGACCCATCGTCTTATTTGACTCTCGACTTTGACCCGACCATATGGAGGTCAACGATCTACCGCATCATATACAATGCATAAGGCCGTTCGGATCCAATCGAGTCTCCCAAATTTCAAGTCATCGGAATTCAATTCTAATCGCTTGAAACTCACTCAAGTCGACTACGACCGAGTCCGGTTAAGTTGAGTCCCTATCCTGGTCTCGAGTTTAATTTGGATAATTTTATCTCAAATTTGATTAAAAATAAAATTCAAGCTACAGTTCAGTTCATCTTCAGAAGACGACGACGAGGAGAAGCTGAAACTGTTCCACCATCAAATTCACCAGTTAATGCACTCTGCAAACTCTCAGATCAGAGAGCCTCTCCAACTCCCAATCTGTTGTAGGTTTAATTTCCGAACTAATTAATGCTCAATTTATTCCCCCAAAGAGGCTGTTCGATTCCACACCATTAAAGAACAAACAATTATATTCCTGAGTTACACCAATCAATCCCAAGAAACTGTTCAACGCACTCCTCTCCTCCTCCATAAAGATCGAACACGACAAGAAGCTTGACAGTTTAATCGGTTTAGTTCCCTCCCTCCCTCCCTCCCTCCCTATGTTTCTCCTCCACCGGAGATGGACGCAAAGATCCCACAAGCCCAACGCTCAGCAGCTCTCCTCCTCATCGCCCTCCTCCTGATAATCCCTGCGGCCGACTCCGCACCTCGCCGCCGCCGCCGCCGCCTCGACCCTGGCCTTCTATCGGCGGAGCAGAATAGGAGGGTGATAACGGTCAGCAAGGATGGCCGAGGGAACTTCAGGACCATCAAAGAAGCCATCAGGAGCATCCCGAGAGGAAACACCCGACGAGTCATCGTGAAAATCGGTCCCGGAGTCTACAGAGAGAAGATCCCCGTCCACGCGTCGAAGCCGTACGTCACCTTCTACGGCCAGCCGCGAGCCATGCCGACGATATCCTACGGCGCCACGGCAGATTCGAAAAACGGGACTTGGAGGAGCGCCACCGTCGCCGTCGAGTCCGATTACTTCGTCGCCGCCAATATCATATTCGAGGTAGGCTGATCTCTGCTCTGCAACTGCACACTACTTTCAGTCATGATTCGATTGATTTCCCATGTTCGACTGAAGAACACGGCCCCGAGGCCTCGTGCTGGGATGGATAACGCTCAGGCGGTGGCGATGAGGATATCCGGCGACAAGGCGGCCTTCTTCAACTGCAAGTTCCACGGATTTCAGGACACTCTTTGCGACGACAGAGGCAGGCATTTCTTCAAGGATTGTTTCATCAGAGGGACTGTCGATTTCATCTTCGGCTACGGGAGATCTCTCTACAAGGTAGTTAATTAATTACTTGAGCAGAGCAGAATCTATCGATTTCTCACTACATTAATTACTTTCGCAGAACTGTGAGATCGAGACGGTGGCCGAGGGAGTGACGTACATTACAGCACAGGGCAGGAACACGAGCGACGACCATGGAGGTTTCTCCTTCGTCGACTGTAAGATAACCGGGACAGGGAGTGCGTACCTTGGCCGAGCATGGAAGGACATGTCCAGGGTGGTGTTCGCGCGCACCTACATGGGGAAGCACGTCGACCCGAGAGGCTGGGACGACAAGGGCAACCCTGCTCGCCAAAAGTAGCTGCTGATTCCCTTTGTTGTTGTTGTTTGATCGATCGTCTGATGAACTGTTTGTTGATCGCGCGCATGCAGGACGGTGTTTTTTGGGGAGTACAAGTGCAGGGGGCCAGGGGCGGTGAGGAATCGGCGTGTGAGCTACGGGAAAGAGCTGAACGACGAGCAGGCGAAGCGCTTCTTGACGACGAGGTTCGTTCAAGGGCGGACATGGCTTCTTCCTCCGCCAACACTCATATAGCTGCAATTTGCCTTCCGCAATCCGATATATATATCTATAATAGTATGTAGTACAATATTATGAAAATATTAATATTTAAATTTTTTTAAAAATTATAATATTTAAATTTGAAATTCAAAAATATAAATAATTTTAATTTCAAATTTAAATAATTTATAAAATAATCAAATTTAAATTCGAGTTCGATCGGATCTTAATTTAGATATATTTAAATTAAAATTATATAAAATAATCAGAATTTGATTTGATTCGAATTCAGTTCGTCAATAATTAAATAAAAATTATGAATTTGAATTCGATTAAAAAAAATACGAATATGCATGAATTAGGAGTTAATTTTAAATTTCAAATTAAATATTTTTTTTAGTTGATTAAAAACTCACAAACAAACTTGATTAGTTTACACCCTATCCTTAACAATTGATCGATGACTCAATTTACACATTGAGATTCAACTGATTCATCCCATAATCAGCTCATCTTTAGATGAGATGATTGTAGATTAAACCTCTGATTAACTAGTAAACTGTCAGTTCAATTGTCGATTTGAGCCGGATTAACCTATTTTACCTTCTTATTTAAATTAATTTTTAATTCTACCTTTCTATTCAAATTAATTTTTTTAAACTTATTTATTTTGAATTTTTTTATATGGATTTTTTTATTAAAATTAATTTTTTAAGACTATTCTATTTTTAACTTATTAAATTTATTAATCTTATTTAACTTAACTCTTAAAATATTAAATTAATAAAAACTATCAATAACTTTATTACATGACAAAAACTATTTAACTTAAATAATAACATTTTAATTTTGATATTTGCGCGACTCCCTCGTGTGCGACTCGTGATCCACCGTTCATCACGCGATGGCGAGCCAGATCTAATCATCCAAATGTGGGAATGCACAGTGTTCCGCCCACCCAACCCCCGCCGCTTCCGGCCGCCCTTGCCTCGCCGTCCGACCACCGTCGGTCGCCGGACCGGACCCGATCGACGCGCCACTCATCGCCGACGCGTCAGCTTCCGACCGGGTTGTGGCCGAAATCCGACGCAATTTGGTCGGAACGGGAGGGGCAGTGGCACGTGCCATGTCCAACCAAATCGCAATCGGATTTCGACCAAATTACGGTCGGAGATCGACCGGGAAAGACCGCCGTCGCACGCCGGTCCTTCCCCGACCGGTCTCCAATCGCGATTTAATCGAAATCCGATCGCGATTTGGTCGAAAACGGCGCATGCCACTGCCGCCCGCGTTCCAGCCAAATTGCGTCGGATTCCGACCACAATCCGATCGGAATCTGACGCCGATCGACGTCCCGACGAGTGGCGCGTCGATCGGGTCCGATCCGGTGGCCAACAATGATCGGACGGTGCGGCGAGGACGGCTGAAAGCGATGGGGGTCGACTGTGTCGCGTACGAAGTCGAGCAGAATATCAGTTCTGATAACATTTAATCACAAAAAATAAATGAAATTTGAACCTTAAATTCATGGCAGGGGAATTGGATACGAGTTGCTTTCCTATATGGAGATTTCTCATACCATCACGCCAAAAGAATTTGCCCCACATTAAATTGACGGCTGAGATTTCTCATACCATCATGCCAAAAGAAAAGAATTTGCCCCACATTAAATTGACGGCTGAGATTTCTCATACCATCATGCCAAAAGAAAAGAATTTGCCCCCACATTAAATCGACGGCTCCACGAGGGTTGGTGAAATGCCTGATTTAAGGACGGTGCAATGATAAAATATTTTTATAATTAATTAAATATTTATGAATGACGACTATTTTAAAATTAATAAATTTAAAAAAATTAAATATTTAAAATTATCAAAAATAAATTATAATTTATAGAGCTCCACGAGTGTTGGTGACGTGAGGCAATTATTCGACGTCGCAATTAGATGAGACTGATGAAATTCACATCCACACTCACCAAACTGGACAAAATTCCTTTCTTTTTCATGCCAAATTCTTCAAACAAGCTCCTAGATTCTCTCCAAGACGCTGTTCATTAATTACCCTTATTTTTTCTTGCCCAATTTGATTCTAATTCATGGGCAAATTGGAAAGAGAAGAGCCTAATTAATTTTAATAATTTAAAAAAGTTTTTTTTAAAATTAATTTCCTTACTTTTCTACACTCGGCGGCGCAGCAGCACCGCCACCGGCGTCGGCCGGGCGTCCCAGAGCTTGACGACGTTGCCGTTAAGCTCCGCCATGTCCTGGTGGCTGTACCACCCAAGGTGCCCTGCTCTCTTAATCGCCGTCCATTCCAAGCTCCATTCGCCGCTCCACGGCGCCCCCCTTGACCGCTGGTCGTCGATCTCGTCGAAATCGCGGTCGATGGGGTCCTCTCCGTCGTTCTCGAGGCTGCCCGCCTCGGCGGAGTAGAAGGCGGTGAACCGAGACTTCGGCGTGCCGCTGCTCGGGCTCGGATCGAGTTTAGGCTTCTCGGGCTCTGAGAGGGAGGAGTCCTGAGGAGGAGTGTAGGAAATGGAACCGGCGGCGTCGGGCTTGCAGCTGACGGCGGCGCCCCTGATGCTCCAGAGGCCGAGGGCGACGGCTGCGGCCGCGAGGAGAGCGAGGTAGGCCACGGCGGCGTCGGCCGGGAGGGCGTAGAGGCGGAGCGCTAGGGCATCGAGAGGGACCTCGAGCAAGTCCATCGGAAGAAGAAGAGAGGGGAAAGAAAGGCGGGCGGCGTACAGAGCGACGGAAGGAGAAGAGGGTAAATATAGGACCGGAGCGGGTTAATCGTGGCCGTACGATTCGTGAGGCGAAATCGCGACGGGCGGGGAAGATGCTGCGGAAGATGCCTTCTTGATGCTTTCGCAAATGGTGAGCGGCGGGTCCCGGCCTCGGATTGGTCGGACACGTGGACGACGGAATCGGCGGTTACGTGTGAGCATGGGCCGTGAACGCCGCACGATCCGTATGTGGCTGCTGGCCACGTGGATTTGTGACGTATTATTGTACGAGTATATATACGCTCCTGTAGAGAAAAATGGCGTATATTCCTCGGAATAATTTTGATTCGGATCTGGTAATTAAGCAGAAAAACCAAGAAAAAGAAAATGAAGGGAGTAAAAGGCATATACCCGGGGAGATGCGTGGGGCCCTCGAATGATATCAGCAATTATAGTTGGTACTTGTCTACGGGTGTGTTGCACGGGTTTGATTATTTAACTTAAAATTATAAATTTATTTACTTAATATATTAATAAAAAATTTATTGATGAATATAATTAATGAATATTATTTATAAATTTATTTATGAATGTTAACTTAACTGAACATGAATATTCAAACTTATTTATTTAATTTAACGAATTATTCAAACTTATTTAGTTAATAAATTTTATGAGAAATTACGTTGCGTGAAGAAAAATTCGTGATCCGTGTGCGACATTTATGACCCACCGCCGCTGGCGCCACCCTCGCCGCGTCGTCCGATCGCCGCCTTGGGCGCGATCGATGCGCCGCTCGCTGATGCTCCGTTCGGCGTCGGATTCCGATCGGATAGTTATCAGAATATGACGGAATTCGACCAGAAACAGGGTCGGTAGTGACCGCGCTGTTTCTGGCCGCGATTTGGCCAGAATTCGACTGGAAACGGCGTGACCACTGTCGACGGCGATTCGGTCAGAATCCGCCCGATCGCCGCCAACAGTGGCTGCGCAGTGGGGGGCGACTGACGCTGGTCCTTCCTCGGCCGATCTTCGACCGCGATTTGGTCGGAATCTGACCCGATCGTCATCGACAGTGGTCGCGCAGTGGGGGGCGACTGTTTCTGGCCAAATTCGTCGGATTCCGATCACAATCCAACGCCGCCCGAGAGCGCCGGCGAGTAGCGCGTCAATCATGATCGAGGCGGCGACCAACGTGGCCGGATTGCGCGGCGGCAACGACAGTGGGTCACGGATATCGCACATGGATCGCGGATTCTTCGTTGTACAACGTAGCAATTTTATCTTAAGCATATTGAACAAACATATAAACAAATTTCTGCAAAAGGTATATTGAACATCGGTCTCACGACCATTTATGAGGAACTTTTACCATATCAAACACTAAACTTGTTCAACAACATTCAATTCATTTACAATCGTATTCCTTTTATAGTAATTATAAGATTTCTAAAACAGGAAGAAATGTAATAGAACATATATATGATATCACCAATTTGATTACAGATACACAGACATGACTTCTGTATGATACCGTTGTAGCTATTCAAAGAGAGTAAAAGGATAATGAAGTTGTAAAACACCAACAAGATCTCACAAAAGAAACAAAGATCTTAAACAGCTTCCATAGAGCCAGAGAGAAGTAGTCGACTTCAAACTTTATAGCACACTTCGCCATCGCAGATGTATCCTTCCTTCACACCATCTCCACCATCACCAGTGTTGGTGATCTCTGTATCATGCTCTAGTGCGCACTTAGGATGCAAATCAAAGTCACAAGAATTGCAGTAAAAGGACCAATCACTTCCCTGCTCATTGCAACAATCACAAATGTAACTCTTGCGACGACTCTTCACGAGTTCATGCTCCTCGTGCAGCTTGTGCTTAAGCTTCTCAGGCCAACCCTTTGCCATCTCCTCAACCTCCAACTCAATCTCCTGTATTCGCTCCTTGGTGAAAGGATATGCAGCGGCACCATGAGCCCAAACCAGATCTCTTGCTTCAGTGGTGATGGTTTTACCGGTTGGGCTAATGGCCACAAGTGATGGGATGCCATAGATCTTAAATGTGCGACTCAGAAACTTCTTCCTTTCATCTCCAAAGGGCAGTGCTAGCCATGGCATTTCTGTGTAGAAGTCATTGAAGGAGCTCTCATCCTGATCACTTGACACAAATATAAGTTCGAAAGCACTATCCTTCTCCTTGATCTTGCGGTATGCCTCAATTAACTTGGGTAAGAAGGCACGACAAGGAGGACACCACTGTGCTGAGAAGTAAAGGAGTATATGCTTACCGACAAGTTCAGACACTGGAACCTAATCAATAAGAGCAATTAGACAAAAGTTAATGGTTTGTTGAATCATACAAGTCAAAGAAGGCAAAGGGGAATGCGTTCACCACTAATATTCAGGTATAAGAAATGATTTACTGAGAAGGTAATCTAACACCAATTTCTTTTTCAACTCACCATCAACTGAAAAAGGTGTATCAATAACAACTTTGCTTCCGGACAATAATCTAGTTTGTGAATCTAAGTACCCATCCCCATGAACTGATAAGGTCAATGAAGACTTTGCTTTGATAATAATAGTTCCTGCCTTGTAGTTAGATTTAACCGTAGTGTTTTGATGGTTCACAATACAACTTAAGTTAGCTGTGTATGTGATAATGAGTATGCAGTTTACATGATTCATTTAAAGATTGAAGATGAACTTTATGAATTGAATGTGGAGCTGTGAGGAACTTTGAACTCGTGGATAGTTATCAAGCTTGAAGATGGACCTAACGTATGCATATATTGTATCATGAATGATGTTGTAACCTTGAGTTTATTTTGGGTAAATTGTTGTGTTGATGAGATTTAACTTTTAAAGTTTGTTATCTAGGGAGCTTTATCCTAGACTCAAGAGGCTATTTGATAGGTTGTTTTGATGTTCAAGATTGATCCTTAGTAGAACTCACCACTGAGACAATTGACCTAAAGCTTAGGTTGACCAAAGATCTTTAATCAATCTATAATCGACCTAAAGCTTAGGTCGACTAAAAATGTTGCCAGTGTCACTGCAAGTTTCTCTTAAATTATGAGTGAATAATCATATAATATAAGTACATATTTATAAATGCACATATAAGTAGACACTAGAAATCACCAGGTACAGAATTTAGGACATCAGCATGCAACACACATCAAGAAACCTATAATGTATAGATTATGACTTAAGTTGGTAGATATGGATTAAGTTCTATCATATTCTTGTAAATAGTTTGTGCAAGTTGATCATGTTCATTTAGAAGATAGATACTCAGCTGCATAAGAGCACGTTCATATTCATTGAATTTAAAAATACATATGAAACAAATAAGTTTAAACACTAGTGAACTTGGCTCCTTAACATTCATGACCAAAGTTATTTACAAACTTATCTAGTGCCGAACATAAAGAATATAAATAAGCTTAAACAAGTTGGACAAGATAAAAGACCAAACTAAACAAGATAAACAAACAAGCTCAACCTATATCAAGCTAGGCTCAGCTCATTTACAACTCTAAATTTACTGAAATAAGATTTCAATCAACCATATAAGATATAGGGAGCACAATGTAACAAAATCACTGTCCTATATAGCTAGTTAGCTTGAAAAGGAAACATAGGGAGCACAATGTAACAAAATCACTATCTTATATAGCTAGTTAGCTTGAATAGAAAACCTATTGAGCAGATTTTAGCTGTAAGATAGATTATTTACTATATATACCATGAACTTGAGTAATTATATGATATTTATTTATGAGGCTTAAATTTTTCACTTAAAGATAACCATATTCTATATGTTAAGACTTTTACTAGGATTCTAATGCGGATAGCTGACATGGTCTCACAACCTCCTTACTAACATGTGACAATGTGACACTAGCTCATTTAATCAGAAGACAAAAAAAACAAATAGTTTGATATATGATTCCCAATTGAATTTCTTTCCTGACACTTCACTCTAGCTCTGAAACTCGATAGCAAACCCATAAGCCATGTTGGCTTGTTTATGAGTCAACATGCCAATGCGGCCACTCACTAATTATTTTATGCTAGATTGCCTTGTCATACCAAAAATTTTAACAAAATATTGTGGTACCAGTTTAATGAATATTTCGCCCTGAACTCTATCCCTAAACCCTAAACCCTAAACCCTAAACCAAAGATTTTAACAAAATATTTTGGTACCAGTTTAATGAATAGTTCATGCATAAGTCTGTATTTTGGATGAAGTTATTAATCATTGCGTTAATTGAGTAATTAATCATTCATTAAATTCACCTACATGTGCAATTTTAGGATTAACCAACTGTTATTGACCTTACTGATAAAGGAGACACAGCAATCTCTACAATTTTAGAAAGATTCAAAGCATTAGTGTATAGACAATTCATCATGAACACAAGGTTTTACCGTTGTATCCATTGGGAAGAAGGTATCTTCTAGTAGATCAACTGAAAAGAAAGAAAAACAGAGTATTTAGTTAGTACCTTAACACCATCCTTTCCAATGACATAATCCTGCTCCCCAGAAACAAGAAGCGATAGGAGAGTTTGAGATTCCATCTTTGTCTTCTCTTTTTCTGCAATCTCCTTTAACTTCTCAGTAGAGAATGGATATGCCTCGATCCCATGTTCTTCTATAAGTTCAATTACATTAGAGTGTACAGTCTTTCCATCAGAACCAATTATAACCAGTGTAGGAATTGTTTCTAGCTCAAAGTAGCGGACTAGTTTATGGCAGATATTGTCCTTGAAAGGGATAGCAAGCCATGGCATATCCTCGAATCCTTGGTCATAAGATGATTCATCGTCATCCAAGTTGATTTGGACAACTTCAAAGTTCTCACCATTTTCTTTCAGCTTTTGATACATCTCCACAAGTAATTTTGTGAAATCATCACCCGAAGTGAAAGAGCTAATCATGAAATATATACCAACAATCTTTCCTTCAAGATTAGAAACAGGTACCTGTTTCAAATGCAAAAAAAAAAAAAAAAAAAAAAGTCAAATGAATGCATTTAAGATATTAAAGATCAGCCATAATAGTAGAGAGTAGCTACTTTATGATTATCCTTTGAGATGACATAATCACGAGAGGAGGTGACAAGCAAGCTTTGAATTGTTTGATTCTGTTTTGCAGCCTGTTCTTCTTCTTTCAACTTTTGAATCCTTTCGGCTGTAAAAGGATAAGCCTCAGGCCCATAGTCTGTCACAATCTGAACAACCTCAGTAGTAAGAACTTTCCCATCAGCATCAAGGACCACTAGATGGGGTATCCCAGCAACATCAAACAAATCATTGAGCTTATCACGGACATCAGAGTCTTCGAAGGGAATAGCAAGCCATGGCATCTCAGAAAAGTAATCAGTAAAAGATTCTTTATCCTCGTCAGCCGAGATAAAAACAATCTCAAACTTGCAGCATCTTGATGATAGCTCATTGTAAGTCTCAACTAGTTTTGGGGTAAATCTTTGGCAGGGTCCACACCAAGAAGCTGAGAAGTAAAGACCAACAGCTTTACCATCTAGTTCACTAATCTTCACCTGGAAAATCATACACGGAGACATAGTCCATATTAAGAGACTGAAGTTGTATCTAGTTAAGTTAAGAATGTAGTGGCAAAAAATTTATCACTTGCAACTCAGTACCAGGCATTACAATCACGCTAAACTACCTAGCGAAATATTCATACATCTTTTACGAGAGAAAAAGACTCAATTCAAGTACAAAATCAATTTCGCAATGCCTGTGGCATATGCTTCACAAAATACTGTTCTATAAAACACCTATCATATCCAATTAACTAGTTATCCTATTTATCTCCAGAATCAAATATAAGAAATTCCGAATTCAAGATGAAAAGGTAAACAAAGTTATCTAATACAAATATCTAGCACAAACCACAACATTGATCATGTCATAGCAAACCTGAACCGAGCCTGAATGAAACGGTGACCATAGTAAGATCTGGAAAAATGGAAAATCAGCTGTCAAATCAGCATCGACAACAATTGATCTGATGTTTTTTGAGAAATTAAAGTATTGAGCATCTCGAGATCAATGGAAAAATTTACAAAAAACAAGATTAGTTTTTAGAAAAATGGCTAGAATGAGTTAGGCTTCACTAGTAAATGAATGAAATCAGTTTGAATTTGATGGTTGATTTTCGCAACCCAACTGATATAGTTGACTGAAATTCTAGTTTTAATCACTCAAACTCGCCATGTTTGAAATAATGTCGGGATCTTTTGCGATCGGGAGAAAGTAGCTTCGCGAATTCAAAAATGTTTGCTCGGACAACACGATTCAGAATAAACAGCAACGGACGCAATTTGTGAGTATTTTTTAAAACTAAGTGCGTGCTTCAGTAATGAATTACCAGAAAAAGATAGAAGAAGTGGAAGCGGGGAGTGGCAAGAAACCTGATCGCCGTTGTTTCGGAGGAGGAAGTCCCGCCGGTCGGTGGCGAGGAGGGAGCGGAGGTTGTGGGTGGCCGCAGCGGCCTTCCTCTCGCCGTCGGATTCCACGCCGTTGTCGTGCTCCGCCATCGATGCCTCTCCCAGCTCCGTCGACCGATCGATTCTTGCTGCGGAAGGAAGCGAAGGGAGTCGACGCCTTATGAAGCTTCAGATCGAAGGCGTGGTCCCATTGCTTTATTGACTTTGTTCCTGATAAAGCTTTGACTATTCTGGAAAATAAATATTAAATAAAACTATAAAAGCCATTTAAGCGAAATAAAATTTTGGTGAAATCCGATATTTAAAAATCGGCAGCGTATCGTTCAAAACGCGTTTTGTACTCCATTTTCAAATTAACCAAATTATATATCTCTTTTCCACAATACCTCTTCACTGTTCATTTTAAAAAATTATAAAATATTTTATTTTTTCACTAAAACAAATAGTAGTCCGCCTAATTTATCTATGGTCATCAATTTAGATTAAGTTCATATTTACTCACCTCGTCTAATAATTTAGACAGATTGAGTTGAAATTTTATCAATCCAAAACCTCAGATGGGTAGAGCGTGACCCTCATAGGTTGCCTGCGTCGGGCTTGGGTTAAACTTTGAAAAAGTTTATTTATTTATTTTAAAATTTAAAATTAACATAGAAAACTCAATGAATTAGTGGGTTTTATCCATTTAAATTACAATTTAATTCAAGTTTAAAAATTATAATTTAAACTTAAAAATTCAACTTGATCAATTGAAATTATAATTTAAATTTAAAATTTTTAATATTTTTTTATTTTTTACCAGGATCGTAGGTTGGCCCGCCTAATCCGTGGCCCGCTCTTGAGTTGGGTTGGGTTGAAGATTTCCCAACCCACCAAGTTAGTGAGTCAACCCACCCCACCCCACCCCTGCCATGTGATGGGTCCGTTATGGGTTCGCCCGCCCCACCATGGGTTAGCCCATTTGACAGCTCAAATTTTATCTCTGTCTCGATGAGTTTCCTCTATGATCTCTTTCGCTTCCCTCTAGTGACATAAAGAGATACGGTAAGTCAATGATAATTTAAGATCGAGAATATAATTTTGAATCAATTCATGGTAGATTCTATGAATGAATCAGTGGTGTTTCTTCAAGATTTGAAAGAAAGCAAACGAAATGGCTACGTCAAGCACATCGAGCTATGACTTAGTCTGTTGGGCTCTGATGCGTCGGAGAGGTCGATTACAAGAAGTGAAAAATGAACACTTTCAGATGATGAGACTGACTTCATTGATTCTTCATTTGAGGGTGACTTCGATCATAGGAGTGCGAGTTGTGACTTAGTCTGTTGAGCTCTGATGCGTCAAAGAGGCCGATTACAAGAAGTGAAAAATGAACACTTTCGGATGATGAGACTAACTTCATCGATTCTTCATTTGAGGGTGACTTCAATCATAGGAGTGTCAATGTGTCCCTAGTAGCGAAGTAAATTGTTTGATGATCAATTAAAAAGAGACAAAATTGAAATGATCAATTTTTTTTTAAGAAAATATCTTTTGCTTTCCTCCAGCATTAGTCAATATCACTCACAATCTTGCAATGAGCTCGTGATTGAGGATAGGCATTAACTTGGACAAAATAATTAATTTTATGAAGATAAATGTTCAAGTTCCATTTATGTTTCTTTGTATGATTCATTGACTTTTTGCCATCTTGATTTAGACTTCTTATTTCATATTCTTTCAATATGAACAGTGAAAATAAACAGTGAAAATGAGAGATTAGATTTGTTTTTGCCGAAATAAAACGATATTAGTTCGGATGAACAGTGAAAATGAGGTATGCATTTTAGTTCCACAAAATCAAATACGTGGTTCGATAAAATACCGTTAACAATCTGTTCTTTAATACTCACTCACTCCTCGTATTAAATTCATTTTAATCCATTCATTTTTATTTTATAATATATATTAATTAGCCATTATTATTATTATATATATATATGGATAAAAATATAAAAGAGTCCTTTTTTTTAGTATTAGTATTATTATTGGTAGTAATGTTATTATCCCCGTGCGCACCACCCGATCCATCGCCACTATCGGCGCTCCCGCTTCACCGTCCGGCCACCGCCGGCCGCCGCATCACTCGGAGACCGGTGCACGCCACTGTCGGTCGCGTTTTCCAACCACAATTCGATCGGAATCCGACTCCGACCGACGAGCCGGCAAGTGGCGCGTTGATCGCTCCCAATCCGGCGGCCGGCGGTAGTCGGACGGTGCGACGAGGGCGGCCAAATAACATTGTAATAGCGCGCGATTGCGTAATGGATGGTAGATCGCGTGGCACACACTAGGGAATCGCGTAGAATATCAAAATCTTTTATATATATATATATATATATATAAATTTGATATATATATATATATATCAAACTTATCAAGTATTTTTTAACTGCTAAGAATAATGTTAAAATAAATTGACTTAATATTTTTTAAATTCAACTCATCAAAATTATTATTCATTAAATACTTTTATATTAAAATATTATTTATTAATTTAATTAAAATTATTTAAAACTTCAAAACCATTGCATAACAACTTAACATATCTATTAAAAAATGTAGTAGCTATTTAATAGTTACAATTTTTTTTTATCAAATTGAAATGATTTTGATCAAATTTAAATAATTTGATACAATAGTACTTCATGCATAAAAGTGATAGCTGCTACTACTAACTAGTTGTTATAAAATTGAAAAAAGAATTTGAGATTTAACATATTTTTAAAAAAGAAGTGTACTTTTATGAGAAGGACAATAAAGGATGCATTTTTTATTTTTGCCCAATATATTTTATTTATGATAGATTAATTAAATTATATAGCATATAGTTAACTAATAGTTATATATCTAATAGATTTTATGATATCAAATATCATAATCTAATTAATCTCATTGTTGAAGAACCTTAAATTATATGCATGATTTGCTTAGCTTTATCTATCCCTAGTTGCATCTATCCTTGTAGCATCTCTCCTAACAATTTTTCCTACCTTCTCGGATCGTCTTTATGAGAATGTTGCTGGCCTTTGTCCCTACTTTCATTGTCCCTTCTTGGTTTAAGCCACATGAATTTATTCAACATCCAATTCATTTTCTTTGGACCACACGGGGGTATATAGTTGGGCGGGACAAATTTCTGAAGTGGTCACTACAATTCATGATTTAGGATCATCATTATACGCATGATTTTCTTAGCTTTACCTATCCCTAGTTGCATCTATCCTTGTAGCATCTCGTCTAATAAATTTTTTCTACCTTCTCGGGGTGGGTTGTCTTCATAGGTGATCCGGTATGAATATCTAGTGATATTGAAAGTTATGGATATTGGAAATTATTAATGACGTGGATCTCGGGTACAACGAGAAGCAAGAGAAAAAGAATAAATAAGCATTCATCCAGTAAAGAAGTCACGGTCTCTCTGCAGTATTGTGCTGAGCTCTCTCAAGACTCGAAATGTGACCTTAAAGTATTGAGCCAACCTCATGAATCGATCCTGGCCTTACTTGCCGATCTCATGACTTGGTCCTAGCATCATATGTCGATCTCATGGCTTGGTCCCAGCCTCACGTGCCGACTTAATGGCTTGGTCCCAACTCTATCAACCGACCTCATGACTGGGTCCTAGAATCACATGATGAGTTTAGTCATACGCTCCGGACAGCTCGGCCACACATATGAGAGCTCAGTTGCACGCTTAGTTCAACTTGGCTACGCGTATAGGAGAGCTCGGTCACTCGCTCAGGTCAGCTCGAGCATACATAGGAGAGCTCAAAAGCATACTTAATTCAGTTCGACGATTCATACAAGCTCGGGCAATGCCTGCACCCCCCGATCACTCATACAGATTGGTCACACATCTTCCGATCTCAGTCATCAGGTCAGCCATCAACGGATAATTATGCAAACTCCTTCGCCAGACTTATCAACTCATCCAAAAGGATAAAGATAGAGATCAAGTTCTTAGACTTGGTCCCCGACAATCCTAGCCATCAAATAAAGATAATGAACACCGCTGAGCCATTAGATGTTGGAAAACTATCATAGATTGGTCCGTTGATGGCGTTGTCACTGTAGGGATCTATATGCGCGAAAAACCGATTAAACCGCATATAACGCAGCGGAAAACAGGATCCCTCCAGAAGATCCATGTGAAAAACATACTCGTTTGACGATTCTACCTACTAGAATCGAGTTTACCTTCGATGCGTGCCCTTCGCAATCTCGACAGCAACTCTTTGCCTTCAAGGTCGTCGGATCTCAGCACGATCAGTACGTTCGTGCCTCCACGGTATCCACACGAACACTGATATGGAGAAGAACCCAGCTGTGGTGCTAGCCACAAAGAGGATTCGGCCAAGAAGAAGAATAGAAGAAGAGGAAGAGCAAGAGCATCCAACAACCCCTTCATCAAGAGCCTCTCACCCTCTTTTATATCCCACCATGAGATATAATGGATGAAGGGGGAAATTAATATAATATTAATTCCGAAATTAATATTTTATTAATTCCCATGCATCTCATGCAGAAGATCTTTCTTCTCTTTTAATGAAGATCATGCATCTCATGCATGACAATCTTTCTTTTCTTTTAAGGAATATCATGCAGCTTTTTAATGATCATGCATCTCATGCATGATAACCTTTTAATCAAATTTGAATTTGGCTTGTGTGACTTGAGTCCAACTCGAGTCTCATGCAATCTGAGTTGACTTGAGTCCAACTCGAGTCCAACTCAATCCGAATTGACACTGAGGGCTAATTTTAACAGTCACAGCCAATCGCAAATGGTAAGATGCGAAGATCACGTCCTCGCTACCTCTATATAAACCCCTAGGTATGAAGGAAAGGTAGCTAGAATTCTTCACGTATATTACCACTTATATTTTCTCTCTTCTGACTTGAGCGTCGGAGTGGTCTCGTTGAGAATCTCCGACGCCCAGCTAATCCGTTCGTTCCTTTTTCTCTTCCTCAGGTTATTCTCGTCAGCGGATTAACGAAGATTGACTTGACATTTTATTGACTGATGACTTGACTATTATCGCCATCAAGCCGGAACAATAGGAATGTTGCTTGCCTTTGTCCCTACTTTCATTGTCCCTTCTTGGTTTAAGCCACATGAATCTACTGAACATCTAATTCATTTTCTTGTGGACCACACGAGGGGTTTGTGATCACTACGATTTAGGATCATCATTTTGACTATGAACCTCTAAAAGTTATCGAACACTTAAAAATATTTATATATTTTGTTTCATTTTAACTCGAAAGCAACTTGACTTGGCATGGGCACTACTAATTGGCATGAAAACTTAACACCGAAAGCTTCTATGTGAAATCTCTTGTCCATCAAGTTGGACTACCGAACTCGAGCCTTACACATGCATCATGTTGTAGTAGAGTATCCCTAAATTCCTTTTAGTCAAGTTTGTGCTCCATTAGTTTGCTCGATATTGTTGTTCATCTAAGGGGAAGATCTCTTCTATCTCTCTACTCATTGATAACTAAAAATTTCATTCTTGGGACAAGGTCGAGGTGTAGTTTAACCGTGCCAACACTCTAAGCCTCCGTCTTTAAGTCATTCCTTGTAGTCATAAACCTTGTTACTGTTGGGTTGCAATGGTGATGTCTCTAAACCACTAGAAAAGATCCATAAACCTTAAAAGCATTATCTCCATTGGTATACATATTGAAGAGTAGTGCTCGTAAAAGGATGAAAAATATCTCTATTGGTATGAGACTTTAGGGAGTCCTAAGAACATTGAGAATGTCGTGACATTATGCCATTAGATATTTTGATAATCTATATCACAAGTATTAAGATTATGAATATATATATCGCTGGAAGAGCCGTGATCTAGATCTAACCATGTAGGCTTGATAAAAAGGAAGTGACTCCTATGTCTAAATCAAGTGCACTTAGCATCCGGAAAGTCCTAGGCTTTGGAAGTATGTATGTACTCACCAAAAATGACACTTGATGACCAACTCATGTGCACTCAGCTGCCCCTCCTAATCACTCAGAGCCGTGATCTGGAAGGTATGTAGTACTCCTATGCTAAATCAAGAGGACCAAACATTTAGACTGAGCCATTTCGGATGGACCGAGGGGCAGAAAATTTTTTATTGTAACTTTGACAATCATCTCCAATAAATTGTGTGAATTGTTGGGTTACAACCTAGATTAATTGATAATATATCACAAGCGATTATGAACATATATATGGGAAGAGATTCTCTTACATATGCCCAGGAGGGTGTAACTGTAATAAATGACCTTTATCGGCAATTTAGATGTAAGAAGGTTATGACCTTAAGCTAGAAAAAAAAAAAAAAAAAAAAACGAGCTCAAAAGATTCAGTACTCACCAACATGGCGATGACATTTGACTGAGCGGTGCTCAAACAATTTTTTTATTTGTAACTTTGACAATCATCTCCAATAGATTGTGAAATAAATTCCAACCTAGATCAAGTACACACGCATAGTAAGAAGAGGAAGGTTGGGATTAATAGGTGTCGAGCTAGAAAGGAAATCGCGATCTTTGTCTAAATTTTTCTCCATTCATGATTTTCTAACAATAGTGTATTTAATTTTGTATAACTATACAAGTATATGACTACATCTGACTCATCGTATCAAAACAAATAAAACCAAAAAAATGATGTAAATGTGTCAATAAGAAGAAAAAAAAAGAAAGGAAAAAGAAAAGAAAAGAAAATATTTAATGACCATCAATTCTACTTATTCCCACCACAATCCAACGGTCAGAATTGCCAAAATTGGCAACCACCGTCGCCGCCCTCCGTCCGCCCCATTCCTCTCTGGGATGCTCTCCGGCGTGCTCCCCGCGCCGCCCTGGTAGTTGGGGTTGCTCCCGTACAGATTCTGAATCGCCTCCACGTCGTCGCTCGCTAGCTCTACCTTCCTCGTCCGCGTCCTCAGCGACGGGTACATGATCGCCTCCGCCGCCGTCGAGTGGCCCAGCCCCAGCAGGTGCCCGATCTCGTGCACCGCTACTGACTCCAAGTCCACCGCCGCGTCCGACCTCGCCCTCGCCACATCCCCCCGCGCCACCCACGCCTCCGCCGCGTCGAAGTGAAGCCGCCCGTCCGTCGGCGAGAACGCGTGAGCCAGCGTCCCCAGCCGCCCGTCGAACGGCTCCCCGTCGCCGTGCGAACCCAGGTAGAACCCGACCTGGATGTCCGCCGACGCCTCCGAATCCGTCTCCGAGAACGTCAGCATGGTGACGGAGGCCCACCGCGCGAAGGCCCGGGCCAGGACCTCGCTCAGCACGGAGCGGTCGATGGAGACGTCGGAGGTCTCGGTGATGGCGTACCTGAGCTCACGCCGCCAGAAGGGCCACCGGGGGACGCCGGGGAAGTAGGCGTAGAGGTTGCGGCCGCGGGCGGATCCGTTCACGGCGGACGAACCGTTGACGAAGTCGCCGACGCCGCAGCGAGGGGTGATGATCTGGGAAACGGTGGCGGCGTCCAGCTCCCCGGTGACTCTGAGGCCGAAGTTGCGCTGGTAATTGCGGATCGCCACCTGGAGCTCGTCGTCGAAGGCATCCGTGAAGTTGGACCGGGGGAGGTAGCCGAAGTGCTGGAGATAGTCCTTGAGGGCGGCGAGGCCGGACCAGTCGCGGCCGTGACGGCACCCGGAGAGGTTTTTGAAGGGGAGCCAGGGGTTGGCAGTGAAGGTGGAGGCGTCGGGGAAGACGGCGGAAGCCGGCGCGAGGAGGAATCCGGCGACGAAGAGGAGGAAGGGGGCTGAGGAAGTCATGGCCGGAGAAGGGAGAAGAGAGAGAAAGAGAGAGAGAGAGAGAGGAGGAATTAATGGGTTTAGTTAGAAGATTGATGAGACTTTAATCACTGACCGATTGGTGTTTCTTAATGGTTTCACTTTCACACGACTTTTGGCGTGCAAGAAAAGGTGGTTTAATTTAATGGTCTTTCACTGATTTGTTAATGGTGTTTTTTTAAGTCAAAGCTTGGATTTTGGAATCCTTAACACTATTATTTTTGATGTTTGTCAACTGATGATTTATTTATTTGTCTTGTTTATATTAAGTTAATACTAATATATATTTAAATTATAAGTAAATATTTTAATGAGATAATATAAAATTATGATAAATGTTTATGAGATAAAAAAACTTTTTTTTTTAAATTTAGGTATTCTTCTCAAATTAATTCGAATTATGATAATTCATAAATATCTAATTAATTATGAAAACTCCCAATCATAGTTTTTAATAATTTAGATATTTAATTCTTCAAACTAATTAATTCTAGAGATGATGGATACGATCTCATATAAAATTTTTAATTATCAACTATTAAAATAAATCAGAAATTATAAATATCTTGTTGTTCAATAACTAATATTTCAAAAAAAAATTATTTATTCACATATCTTATTTTTTTTAATTAATTAATTTTGAAGGTGATCGTCTCATAAAAATTTCCCACTGACTATTACGATAAATCCAAAAGTGCAAATGACGCATTGCTCCGCTTCTCAAAGTTATTTTCTCACATGAAAAAATTAATCCATAGTAAGTCATACTTAGAAATCGATTTATAGATGTCTGATTAATCATGAAAACTTTCTACTCTAGTACAATGCTAGAGGGATAATTTTTTTTTGATAATTCAGATATTTAATTCTTCGAATCAATTAATCTTGAAGATGATTTATTCAATTTCATAAATTTTTTTTATTGATTATTAAAATAAATTAAAAAATATAAATATTTCATCATAGATTATTAAAAAATATATATAGTCAGAGTTTATGAGATCTTTGGATAAATAGAGCTAGCGTTAGTTGAAGTGAAGGAAACGGCAGAGAGATGAATGAAATGAATAGAATAGTAGACATGTGAAGACGTGTTGGACTCTGGTCGAATAGGTTACTCATTGTTTAGAACACGTGGATTTAATTAAGCTGATATATATATAATTTAATTTGACACAACTGCAAACTTGGTTTTCAGTTGAGTTAGTTGAGCCACCGATCGAGTGGAATGTTTGTTTCATCAACGACCCATTGCTGCAAGTTCCTTCATCCAACTGCCACGAGACTAGTCTCTGTTGTGGGCATGCAAAGTTCATCGCCATCAAATATTTGTTGGAAAATTTGACTTTCTTCTTAGGGTAGATCTGCGGCAATGACTTTTAATAGCTCTTTTCACGATATCAAAAAAACTCGGACTCGAGCGTGGGGTACTAGGACGAGTTGGAGTAATACCCTGCAGTACTTAGACGAGGCGGAGCAGTACTCAGACGACGCGGAGTAGTGCTCGGCGGTACTCGGATGAGGCGGAATAGTACTCGGCGGTACTCGGCCGAGTTGGTACAGTACTCCGAGATGCTCGGACGAGGCAGAAGAGTACTCGACGGTGCTTGGCCGAGTTGATGTAGATCTCGGCGATGCTCGGATGAAGCAGAAGAGTACTCGGCGGTACTCGGACAATACGGAGTAGTATTCGGTGGTACTTGGTCGAGTTGGTGCAAAACTTGGCGATGCTCGAACGAACCGGAGCACTACTCGGTGTAGAGGCCTGTAATTTTTACAATGTCCTTAAACACAGATTCGTCCACTCTTAAGTGCTTTAGAAGGTGATGGACGACTGTTTTCCAAGATACAACGACATGACCGACAAAGTGATCAAGCACAGATCATTCCCAATGAACCGATTATGCCGAAAGGCTATCACCAGAGAGGAGAAGCAGAGGAAAGGGAAGCCATGATCACCAGAGAGGAGAAGCAGAGGAAAGGTAAGCCGTGATTGATCCACTTGGGCAAATTATGCCATGATCGATCGTTCATTCAACGCGCGCTCGCACGAGTCACCTTGCGGGTAGTACAATCCGAGCCCACACGTGAGAGAGAGCCTCTTCCCATGTATTTGTTCACAACATTAATGCTTGTGATACATTATAAACCAACTAAGTTGTCCTTCAACTACCAATGTGGGACTAAACTCCTTCATATAAGGATCTTCTCCATCCTTCCATTTCCTTATTTCCATTCACATTTTCAACAATATTATCAACTTAATTGTTACTTTAATTATATCTTAGACGTCGACTTCTTCTGAATATACACAAGTTATACTCTGACTGTACACTTTCAAAATTAGTCGATTGATGAAACTCAAACATGAATTTGTCAACATCAAAAGTCGAACTATAGATGATACCCCGTATTAATCCATGATTAAGAAGTCGAAAAGCTCGAGTGGCTAAGATACATGAGTTAGATTGAAGGATGGGTTAGAGGAGGGAGATATGATGCTTAACACTCAGGTCCTGAGTACATGAGAGCTTGGGATCGTATTGTGCTTGATGCTCGAGAGTCAAGTGTGTACGTTGGGAACATTTGGTGCTTGGGAGCATTTAGGAATATCCATGGGCGAGAGGTCAATCCGAATGTGATACATTTTGGGAAGGAGTGATTGGTAATGAAGACGATCAATAATGATGAATATTAGTCATTAGCAGAGGGACGGTGTTGAAATACAATCAAAGTCTCACAATGAAAATATATGGGAAAGATCTTGGAGTTATAAGATGAAAAATATCTCATTGGTACGAGGCCTTTTGGGTAATGCCCAAAAACAAAACCATGAGGGCGTGGGCTCAAAGTGGACAATATCGCACCGTTATGGAGATATATATAGATTCCATCGGATATAACAGTGGTATCAGAGCGGGTCCATGTGGTGGGGGCTCTCATTAAGAGATCCATTGGGATCGTTAAGGGGGCGGGTCCGTTGAGATCCATACCAATAAAGGGTCCGTTAAGGGGGCGGGTCCGTTGGGATCCGTACCAATAAGGGGTCCATTGGGACCGTTAAGGGGGGCTCCCAGTGGTCATTTGTTTGAGGGGTAAATTGTTGGAATACAATTAAAATCCCACATTGGAAATATATGGGAAAGATCCTGGGGTTATAAGATGGAAAATATCTCATTGGTACGAGGCCTTTTGACAATATCGTATCGTTATGGAGATATATATAGATTCCATCGAATATAACAGACGGATCTTGGAGCTGTGGCCATTAATGGAGATCGAAGGCAATTGTAAAAGGAATGGAGCTATTACTCAGTAAAAAATATAAAATGAGAGTGGTAATCGAAGGATGGAGTATGTTTTTCTTCTGTAATCATCTTTCTGATTCTATAACATTTTCATTTTTCTCTTTCACGAGTACTCGACTATAAACATCCAAATTTCACCATAATAGATGATACCTAAAGTTTCACAAAGGCTTTATCCAATGGGAAAGTTTCGATGTTTGCCACAGGGAGATAGTTTTTGTTTTCTGTACCACCTTAATGAGGTCTGTATAAGGATTCCAATCCTTCGTTTGTTTGTTTTTTTTTATAATTCAGTTATTTAGTTTTTATGATTCCATTAATCTTAGAAAATACCCTTAGTTGAGATTCGAATTGTAGATATTTGAGTAAACTACTGAACATCTTATCACTGGATCATTACCTTGGGGCTCTCAATCCTTCATTTGTGATATCAAAACAAACAGTAGAAGTGCTCCTGGGCATGGTGCAGCAGTAAGATGTACCAAATTAATCTAGCACCTATGGTTTGAATTTCAGTCACTACACACTGTAAGATATTTTCCTCCAATAAGATGAAAAATATATTGATTGTTAGACGAACTGCTCATACTTCTGGAATCACCCGATAGACAAATTAAAGAGAAGACCATCTACCTCCAGAATAATTGAGTTTAAGACTCATAAACATGGATTATAAGAAAAATAAAACCAAATAAATATTCAACATTTTTTTCCTATTTAATCCTTCTTCCATTTGTATATTCTAGTTATTTGCCTGTTTAACTTCTTCGATTTTATATATGCATTGCAACGATTGGGGGTATAGTTTGGGTTTGGAAAATTTTTATTGTCTACGAGTATGAAATTAGCTTTCAGAGCTATTCACATTGATCTCTAAAATTGGATATGAAATTCAAAAATAGTTCTGCTTATGTTGAACTATTGTAAAATTTAAATTGTTTGATAGAGCCTCAATGACATCAGTTGAAAAATAATAGTGTAATAGGGATTAGAGGTATGAGCAAGCAAATTTTACGAGTGAAAGTAAATAAGTATAATTTAGAGGGGCTAAACTGCCCTAAAACAATTTGGATGTTGATGTAATCGATACTTAGTTTAGGGTTTAGCAATATATTGGAGACAATGTGTTAAGTAAGTTAAGGTTGACTATATATTTGATACTAAATGAAATTCAAATAAATTAGGTAGATTAGACATTTAACAATGGAAAAAATAAATAAAAAGTTGACAATATGAAAATCTAACAGGTGTTGACATGTGGAAAGTGTCAGTACATATGGAATCAGAATATCTCCACAATGATATGATATTGTCCACTTTGGGCCTAAGCCATCATGATTTTATTCTTGGGCTCTACCCAAAATGCCTCAAACCAATAGAGATATTTGTTAGTACCGATGGAATCTAAATATCTCCACAATAGTATGATATTGTCCACTTTGGGCCTAAACCCTCATGGCTTTGTTCTTGGGCTCTCCCCAAAAGGCCTCATACCAATGGAGATACTTTCTATCCTTTTAACCCCATGATCTTTTCCATGTACTTTAGATGTGGGACTATGTTTGCACCCTTACAACCCAACAATCCCCCCTCAAACAAAGGACCACAGGCCCCCCCTAACGTCGTTTTGATGTCTGAATCCTCGACCCACCAGAACTTTTTGCCCTTCGATCCACCCGACCTACTAGAACTTCCCACCTAGCCGCAGCTATGACTTTTTGCCCCTCGGTCCACCCGACCTACTAGGACTTCCCACCTAGTGGTAACTATAACTTTTTGTCCCTCGGTCCACCCGACCTACGTACTAGGACTTCCCACCTAGTCGCAACTATGACTTTTTGCCTCTCGGTCCACTCGACCTACTAGGACTTCTCACCTGGTGTCTGATCCTCTTGATTCAGACACGGGAGCACCCACTTCCTTTGTTTAAGGTTCAAACCACATGGTTAGATCTGGATCATGGCTCATCCGACGGTTAGTCTGGTGAAGAGCGGTCTCGCTCTGATACCACTTGTTAGTACCGATGGAATCAAAATATCTCCACAATAGTATGATATTGTCCACTTTGAGCCTAAGCCCCCATGACTTTGTTCTTGGGCTCTCCCCAAAAGGCCTCATAATACTTTCTATCCTTTTAATCCCATGATCTTTTCCATGTACTTTAGATGTGGGACTATGTTTGCACCCTTACAACTCAACAATATCTTCCATCTTATAAACTTATGATATTTTTCATATATTTTCAATGTGAGACTTTGATTGGATCCCAACAGAAAGAAAGACCAATTCGAGTTAGTAAAATAAAAGTCCAACAAACATTGATAGTGGAAAGTCTAAGCAGATTAAAAGAATTAGATGTTTGACAATAAAATTTTTAATATGTTAAAGAGGACTAAATATTAGGCAAATGATAAACTTCAAACGATTCAAAGATGATTGAATGTTAGACAAGTAATAAACTCTATACATGTAAAAAAAACTAGATGTTAGGTAAATGATAAACTCCAGACAAGTCAAAGAGAACCATATATTAGACAAGTGATAAACTCCAATCAAGTCAAAGAGTATTAGATGTTTGATAGTGGAAATCTTAATAGGTTAAGAAAAATTAGATGTTAGACAAGTAATGAAAGTATCGATAAGTCAAGGAAGATTTGACATTAGGCAAGTGATGAATTCTACACAGATAAAAAAGGATTGGATGTTTGATAATAAGAGTTTCAATATGTCAAGAAAAATTAATGTTAAACAATGATGAAAGTCTTTATAAATTAAGAAGGACTAGATGTAAGACAAATGATGAAAGTCCTAACAGACTATTTTACAATGGGAAAAAGGAAACTAATGCTAAAGGAATGATAACAATTTACCTGCACAATCAAGTGTGAAGATCGTTAGATGTTGAATGACAACATTGTTGGTGTAACTGTTGAATTGTAAAAATACTTAAGATTCATGCTTAAAATGCCTTTGTGAATTAACAAATTTTATCCAAAATTAAAGAAGAATATTCATATATTGAAGAAAAAAAAGAGAGAAGGGACTAGTGAGTCTCATGTGGGAATCACTTTAAAAAGGCATAATTTATATTGCACAATTCAAATTAGCCCATCTAAGGAGTTGTTCGGTATCTGATTTACCTCTCTATCTCGTTGTGGGGCCAATGATCACATTTTGCATTAAGAGATTAAATTAACCCTATATTAATGCCTTTGAAATTCATTCTAACTTAGTCTCATGGATAGTTAGAATTTAAAGTACACAACAATATATATTTGGTCCTGTTTAACCATACAATTCAGCACATAATTACATGAACAATTTAGAATACAAGTAAATATCAATCAAAACCAATAAGTTTTCAGAAATCTTTCAACAAAAAACATATCAATAATTAATTAATTAATAGTTCTATAGATACGCGTACATGTTTGCCTCTCATTCACTAGATGAATGTGATGATCCTTTGCAAAGCGCGTTCGATCGATCGATCGATCGATCGGACTGATCAAGTGGAGAGGCTGTTGAACTCGTCGCAGCGGCGGCGGACCTCTCCCTTGTCGCCCGTCTTCACACCGACGAGGCTGAGCTTCTCCATGGCCTTGGTGAAGTCGTTGAAGAAGGCGGTCTGGTTGGCGGCGTAGAGCTCCACCAGCGGCCGCGTCCGCTTGTCGGCCGCCAGCACGGAGTCGGACGCCAGCAGCCCCAGCCCCCGGAGCAAGTTCTGGTAGTACAGGTTGTCGAACTTCCCCGGCGTCATCAGGTCGTTGAACGCCGCGATCGTCGGATCCTTCTCGTAGTTCGCGCACGCCTGCTTCAGCGCCGCCACGTACCTTGCGATCCAGAGAAACAGAGATTGTTTTGATTTGATTGATTGATTGATTGATCGGAGCTAGAGAACAGAGGTTGTGCGTGTCAGAAGGTACGTACTCGGGGTTCATCGTCGGGTCGTGGCCGCCTCTGCCGTCGTAGTTGAAGACGCGGGAGGCGAACTGGTTGCAGTGGGAGAAGCCGACAGTGTGAGCGCCGGAGAGCGCCACCATGTCCTGCACCGTCATCTTCTTCTTGGCGAACACGTCGATGAGCTGGTCCATGGTCATGTTGGGGTTCGGCAGGTTCCCGGGGACGGAGGCCGCGGTGGAGGCCAGCGCATCCTTGCGGCCGAGGCGCACGGTGTAGAACGGCCCGCCCAGCATGAGCACCAGGTCGCGGGTGGCCAGAGCGAGTATGTCGGCGCAGGAGACCACGCCGGGGCACTGCAGCTCCAGCGCGGTCTTGGCGCGGATGACGGTGTCGAAGGCGTCGCCGGGGAGAGAGACGTTGTCGTCGGCGTCGCGCTCGGCGCGGTTGAAGGCGTTGCTGGAGATGAGCATGGAGGCGTCGCAGCCGCCCACGAAGCAGTCGTGGAAAAAGAGCCGGAGGGAGCCGGCGGCGGTGGTCGGGGTGGAGATCTGCTTCCCGGTGACCACGTCCGATATGATCTGCTCCGCCTTGGGGCACGTCTTCTGGTAGTAACCGGCGGAGAGCTTAGCTGCGGCGGGGCTGGCGAGGGACAAGATAAGGAGGAGGAGCGCCGGGGGGAAGGCCACCACCCGGGCCGCCATGCTAACGTCTCCGACCTTCTTGCTCATTGGCTGCAGGGGAAATTAACGAACGTAATGAGCTTGGCCAATTAATGGGGAGACGACAATGGCGATGCAACGGCCTGTTTTCCCGAGAAAGGGAGAGACAGAAATGCGAGAGAGAGGAGGAGCTGGGGAGGAGAGGAAATGGAGGAGAAGAGAATGGGCAGGAGAGGATTCAGGGAGGGAGGGAGGAGGACGAATGCTAAAAGTGAAACAGAGAGTTAGTTACGTCGGTTAAGGAATATTCTTATTCTTTGTGTAATTTTAAGGAATTATTAGATTGAGTCGGGGAGGTCGTTAATTAAATGAACAAGGGAGGTGAATAAATTCCACGTGTCGGAGTAATATGAGTTGACTTGGTCAACTAATTATTAATCCATTTTTTTCCAAGCCCTAGCTATTACAAGGAGAAATGATAATTTTAAATTTATGTTCCCGAAGCGTAGCTGAGTTGGTTATGATTGAACAGAGTTGTAGAAGAGGACAAGGATTTGAATCTCAATGAAGCCGAGATAATATTCTCCTTCGTCGTGGTGAACTGTAGTTTCTTGATTTACCTCATCACATATAGTCATGGGATTGATCGTGTAAGATCATTGGGATGACGGATTCTACCTCTTACAGAAGACAATTTTAAATTTATCTAAGCATCTTAAAAATTGAAGTTAAAAATCTAAATGAATTCGAATCAAATCGAATTAAAATCTAATCAAATTGAATTTAGATTAGAACATCTTAAGTCAATTTCATCTTAGTCACATTTAAATATGATCTGTCTAAAATAAAACTCGGATTCAATTCGATAGTTATTAAAGTATTAGTCAGAAATGAATACAACCGTTGAAGTGTTGATCATCAAAATAGATGTCTCTTTTGACAAATAAACAAAGAGTTATATTCTTTGAAAATAAAGTCATCTTTTTACTTTTTTATTTAAAAGTGATCGATTGCAACATCCATATTAACAGTTCATTTTGTTGTCTACTCTTTACTATTTAATCTCTTCGTTTTCATTTGATGTTTTGATTGAGTATCGAAGGGTTTCATTTTTTTTTTCTTTAATGGTTGACTGTAATTTTGACAATTAATTTACTTTCTTATAAATAATCATAGGACTGTATCGTATGAAACTGCTAGGGAGGTAACGAATTCTTTTTTACAATTCAGAAGTTTATTGAAAAAGAGTCCTATTAAGGGACTTTGTCAAAACTTTTGCTTAGATCTCCCTTCTAACTTTTTTTAAAAAGTTTTTTCAAATCTTTATCGAAAGGATTTTCTTGGTACTTAGCGTTCTAAAAGTCGATTTGTAAGAAGTGAGTCTACTAAAGTACGACATGAAAAAAAATCAATCTACTAAAGTTTGATTTGAAGGAAGTCAGCCCATTAGAAGAGAACAAAAGATGGACCTATTTCTCAATTTAAGGAAATTGATCTAAAAAATCGACTTTTTAATTTATTATCCAATAGGTCTAAAAAGTTGACTGAATTCGATCGTGATTACTTTTATTGAGTCTTATCCGAATGATCATATCATATTCTACTCTTTTATTATTATTATTAAATTAAGCATTATTTTTTTTTTATTTTTTACGGCAGAAGGGTATTTTTAAAAAATGATTATATAATTCAGTAATTTGAAGGGCAAGGTTTGTGATTTTTTAGAAACTTAGGGTGCCCAACGAGAAAAGCTCCGTTCAACGTACGCAAGTCTCGTGATTTTAATATATGGATCAGTCTTATTCGCGTGTTAAGAGCTTCCATGTCACGGCGAGGACGACATCTGGAAGATGGACCGTTGGCAGCCCTAATTCTTCCGCTCGCCAACCCCTTAAATCTCCGCTTCCGGCCGCCGCCATTCGGTCAGCATCGTCCGCTAGCAGAGGAAGGCTGAATCGCTTCGATCTGGAGGGTTAGTGGTTCTGTCGAGAGTTCGCGCTTGTCGGAGATGGCTGTACCATCCACGGACATATTCAAGCTAGGGTTCATTGGCGCTGGGAACATGGCAGAGAGCATCGCCCGTGGTGTCGCCAAGTCTGGCGTCCTCCCCGCACCTAGCATCCGCACCGCACATCGGCGTCCTGAGCGTCGCCTCGTCTTTGAATCATTCGGCGTGCGAATCCTTGAGAGTAACTCCCAGGTATTATTTGCTTTCTTATTCCTTCTCTTTCCGTTGCGTCGGTCACATAGGTGATTTTGTTTAATCTGTTTGCTAAAAAAGCTATTTTTCTTGGAATCGTTGTCTAAATTAGTCCCTCTATATCATTGAGTAGAGTGAATTCAAGTTACTTTTAATCTGCTGAAAAAGGGAAACCAAGTGATAGATGATTATCATCATCACCACCATTAGACCTCTATTTCTCCCAACTTCTTTTAGTTTGGAGGCGGCTAGGATAGATGACTATCTGTCGCACAATTCATGGCTACATGATTCATGAACATTCTTTATAACTATAGCAAAACATTAAAATTTGACCAGAAAATGATTAGCTATGAAAATTCAACCAACAATAGAACAAAAATATGCAATGTTTTGGTTATTGTCTGGGCGGACCTTTATATGGTCCTTATTAGTTGTTTACAAATCTCTTTCATCCACCAAACTCATTTTTGCAAGGAACATCCACAATTTTATACGAATATGCTAATTTATGGGCATATGCAAGAGTTTAACCATAATAGCCCTCTAGAAAATCTGGTGCATGAAGAGGATGCTCCTTCCCTGTTTTGGTTGGTAGGTGGGTGAAGCATACCAAAAACATGAGAAGATGAACATGGTCAATCCAATTGAATAACAAGTGGAACAGAGCTGGTTTCAACAGCTGAAGTCATTGGGTGATCCCTACAGAAGGTATTGGATTGAATTAGATACGATACTATTCTTACATAGCAATATAGCATGAGCCTAACGGGATTTCATGGATCCACCATTTTTAATAATATGCTAAATTATGATCCTATTAACCTTCTATGAACATGAATAATTAATTTTAAAAGTTCATATTGTTCATCACAACTCTGGTGAAGATTCCAGTTTCTGATTGCTGTGGTAGATTGTTCATAATTTATGGACTTTTTTTTTTGAAAAAATGAGTTCAGAGAGCCAAGTTAGTTTGCTCCTATTTCATTTAACATAAACTTGAAGTCAGAACATGTAGTGATATAACCAGGCTACAGAGATAAAAAAAGGAAAAGCCAAACACAGTTGCAGAATCAGCCATGAATTAGACCATGAAGCTTACACAGAATCCTCCTGTAGCCAAATGAAGCTGCAGCTGGCACTTTAACCCTACAAAGCCATGGTGTATCATCCTCCCAAATCTGTAGAGCTTTGAGATAGGAATTTAGAAATTCCAGACTGGACCTTGTGCTGCCAAAACAACATGCAGCCAACCATAGACATATCATCTGTTGCTCGCCTATTCTGAGACTACTAGCTTCAGAACTCCAGAGATCTGGAGTTAGGTG
Source organism: Curcuma longa (assembly GCF_044706935.1). Taxonomy (NCBI): domain Eukaryota; kingdom Viridiplantae; phylum Streptophyta; class Magnoliopsida; order Zingiberales; family Zingiberaceae; genus Curcuma; species Curcuma longa. Next base: position 11,403,204 of record NC_133876.1, read on the forward strand.
CCCAGTCTAAAAAAAAAAGAAACACAAATGATTCAGCCGCCATCCAGAAAAAGTATAGAGGAAGGTAAAGAATAAGTTTGGTGAAGTTTTCTCAGCTGCTTCTCCATAGTTGATATACGAGATATCATCAATAGTAACATGCTTCCTTCTAAACATCCCTGGTGTTGAGTTTGACATGCAAAACTTACCAAGTAAAAGTCTGCAGTTTAATGGCTGCATAAGAGATCCAAATAACCTCCTTCCAAGGATCCAACAAAACCCCATGGACTAACTTAAAATAGGCTGAGCTGCTAGAAAAGACTCCAGTTGGATCCCAATGCCAATGTGTGACAGTGCAGTTAAAGGCATCACCCAGACCACCAAAGATTTGATGAAGCTCAAATAGGCCCTGACTGGAAATTGCTTGTCTGAAATAGATGAGGAGTGTTGGAGACTCCAAGTTAAGTTCCCTAAGCTGGATATCTGTAAACTTATTCAATAAATTTATTTATATATTTATTTCATTACAAATGTAAGGAAAATGCTGTTTCAGTGTGATGTCCTCAACCCAGCTTCTGTGCCTAAGAGACACCTCAGGCATTCATACTGGCAGTGAAAGTAATCCCGACAATCAAAAGTAGGAAGCCGGATACTTCTCCAAGTGATCTGGATCTGTTCAGGGCCACTTCACACGGCCAAGAATTCGTTGGGGTCTTATTTATTGGCTTCTACATTTGTACTGTGCTGTTATTATTATGTTTCTTAACTTATAGTTATAGAATAGATGGATAATCTTTTGTTGCAGATTTAGAAATTTGTTAATTGCATGGTCTGTCAGGTTTTCCCAACCCTGACTGACCTAGTTTTGGGTCAGGGAAAGTTGCCCCAACCTAAATCGAACCCAACCCTTCTTTTTGGTGAATCTATCACAACCATGTTCGAGTCTAGCTGGTTTCAGGGTTTTCCTCTGATCGAGTTTTTGAATTAACTTTAATCTCTCTCTCTCTCTCTCTTCACACACACACACACACACCACAAACAACTTTTTACAACAAAAATAACAACAGGAAACAAACCACAATCCCTAACTCGTACAATTTTTTGTCATTTTTGAACTTAGATTAGGGTCAAGTTGGGTAAGATTAACATTTGTCCAAACCGTTCATATTTCTTTTTTGCATCTTGTATTAGATTTCTTATATTCTATTTTTTGTTAATATTTAATTGAATTTGAGTTAGATAATTCTTTTTGGCATTTATGCAAAGGCCTGACACATTAAATTTTGTATGGAAAGCTGATGCCCTACCAAGTCCAAGGAAAGACCCAGATTTATTCTCCTTTTGGATTGTTTGGTTAGGTCTTTTTGCTTATATAACTAAGAGGTAAAGAAGTGAGGCTCCCCACATACAATGAAAAGCCAGGATATGGTCTAAAAGGCCGAATGAAAAAACGTCATTTGTTTAAATGTTACTGTTACTAATAGGATTATGAATCGAACTGTTTCAGCTAATCAGAGAAGAATACCAACAGATAAATGCTGGACCTTCCAGATCCTAGAGACCACTAGACCCACCCGATTAAAAGTTCACTAGTGAAGATGTCATCGCATTCTTTAGAATATGATACTCTTTTAATTCTGAAATCTTTTATATAATTTCTTTCTTGTTAATCTGCTTTTTTAGATTTCTCAGCATTTGTTTATTTTGGCAAGAAGATTCCTACAAATGTCTTTCATTTACCAAGTAGTTTTCTTCCATCTAATCTTTGGGTAGTTAGTTTCTGAAAGTTATTTTACTTGTTTGGCATTTTTGACCATTTTTTATGACAGGTTGTTGATGAGAGTGACATTATTGTTCTTTCTGTGAAACCTCAAGCAGGTACAATTCTCTACGAACTCTTTATAGAGGAACAGATTTTTAATTCAGAACACAACGACCTAGATTTGCCATTTATATCCATTCTACCATGTCTATTTCTATGATGATAATCATACTTGATAAGGAAATTTGGGCATTAACTGCTCTATATTATTTATATAGTGTAATTTTGATATATTTTTGTTGCAAATGCCATAGTCTTTCTGCATGCTTTCTTATATGGCTGTCTTGAAGGATCTTTAGTTTGAGTGAAGCTTCTTTGGTACATTACCACTTGGGTTTTGTAATCAAGCTTCTCTAGTTGTAACCTTGCATGCCTAATAAAACAACCTGTATCTTGGGCAGGGAATTCAGGTGTTTATTTTACCTTTATTTACTTCATTTTTTGATTTGTCTTCTCACTAATATATTCATATTCTCAATGGGATATAGAACAAACATAATTAATCAAAGATAACAATTTCTTTATGTTAATTGTACCCTCTAATTTTCATATCAATTACATATTCTCAATGACATTGAAAAAATAGAACTTCTTTGTCACTTATGTTTTTGGTCAAAACTTCTAATTTATTCTGTGCCAGTCCAAAGCAAATCCTTATTTGATTTGTTTTCTACTGTTGCATTGATACTCTGGGATATAGAACACATATAAAGATCACAGGTAAAAAAATTCTTTTGACTTTATCATATATTGATTTATCATATCAGTTAAATGTTCTGTTTGTATTACTATCATATAAGATGTATTTTTTAACTTAAGATAGAAAAACTTTTCAGATGTATTATATGAGAATTTCTCAAAGTACAAAATGACCCAAAATTCAAAACAAATGGACAAAGAGAAGAGAAAACCTTTATCTAAAGTTTTTGCAGCATATTTGTAATTGCTTATTTGAGTATCATCATCATCATCATCAAGCTGAATGATGGTGTAAGTGCTAACTATTTAGAGTCAGATACATGAGTCTTATTCCTCCATTAAATTTTGTGCAACACAATGTCATTAGTAATATTCAAGTCAATTAAACTATTTTTATTACCTAGAGATTTCTTTGATCTCTCTACCCCTTACACATTCTACCCTAATAGATTCAACTCGTCTAATTATAAATTCCACGATCACCTTTGAGTGTGTCCACACAGTTGCAACTTGTTTTCTCTCACTTTATCATCTCTTTGAACCATGCCCAATTTCTCCTGGATAGCAATATTTTTTTAGTCTTATCTATCCTAACAATATTACTTATGCATTTAGCATTTTTCATAGTGTTGTTCCAACTTCGTAGCACTTTGATCCATAAATATGATTGGTCATTCCACAACCTTTAGATATCAAACAGATTGTTTCATATGGTGATAATTGATGCTAATTGCAGCTAAACAAGTCTTGTCAGATTTGAAGCCCTTTTTATCAGATGAGAAACTTTTAGTATCCATAGCTGCTGGAATTAAGCTAAGAGATTTGCAGGTTGGTTGTTTTATTATTTTTAATTATGTTTCTCAACTTATTTCGTAACTGCACTAGTATTCTATGTGTTGATTCATGAAGATCATTTATATGGAGTACTAAATGCTATTTTTCTCTTTCTTTCTGTTCTAACCTTTCCAGTAGAGTACCTATGAGGAACTATGGTCCTCAATAATAATGAGCCATGTTCCTAACTGTTTGGGACTCTGTTACATGGTTCTTATATTGGGCCTTATTTAAAATCATATGGTAGATAGTAACTAATTATGCCAATATCACCTTAATATATTTCCTATTTTTTCATTGTTCGTTGGGGTTCTGCCTCTTGTTCCAAAATAATAATGTTATATATATTTTTTATCTCCTAGTAACAGCACACATCCAACTCAACATTTAACCTCTTACAAATCTGTTTTGTGGCTGACTTCTGACCCAAGCTTAGGTTTGTGAAGTACTATTATATCCGAGGATTTAAAGATTACTTACCCAAGCTTGTTCTCTGTGTCAACTAGCTGACACATAATAGGTGAATGAGTAGGGTGGATAGGGTATTTACAATGATTTATAGGTCCCCTAAATTATCAATCACATGCTTATGCCGTGAGCATTCATAGCTGTATATGCACAAATGGCAAGACCCATGATATTAATGTATTGAAAAAGATGCCCAGAAAAATGACTGTTCTTTGCCTGCAACAAATTCCTTGGAATGAAAGTGAATACATGCTGATCGGGCAAGATTTGCTGAGGATGGAAAGTTTACTTTTGGCCATTGCACTTCCATTGGTGGCTAGGGGATTTGCACAACAGCAAAAATGTAGGTCCAGTGATACAGAGCTATAGTTCATTAATTTTGTAGGTTCTTTGGGTAAGAAGATTTGCATTCTTTATTCTGACAAAGAAACAACCACCCACATTGCAAATAATCTTGTGAAATATGATCGTATTAAGCTAATCCTAGTGGATTGCGCTCTATGAAGTTAGAGAAATTGCATTCTAAGAATATTTTCATTTTGTGAGTTGAACTTAATGAGAAACAACCTTTATGCTTTATTGTGACAAAGGAACCATTCACATAGTAAACAATCTTGTGAAACATCACAAGGAAAATAATATTAATGGTTAGTCAATTAAGATCCAGGCAAATTTTGTTTCTATAGCCTCCCTTTTGAGGTTTGTATGTGTATAAACAAGATTTGAAACCTGGATCTTAATTGACTAACCATTAATACCAAAAATTCAGAGGCAGCATGTGGGGTTATGATTTCAGTAGCATTGATACTTAATTGACACAAAAGGTGGACAAGTAAAATTTATGGGTTCTCATGATAGTGTATCTATTATATTGACATATGATAGGTAAAATGTAATGGACTAATGGGATTGGGAATTTTTGCTGAATTCAGTGCCATCTTGCTCCTGTATGATTCCACCTTGCTTATGATGGCTAACAGCTAACAACATATTCCTTGTTTCTAAACTGTTATGATGGCTAACAGCTAACAACATAATTTATTTGCCAGTTGCCTTCAATTATTTAAAGCTTTCCAACTTGTTTCCATTCTCACCATGTTATTTCTCTTGTATTTTTTATTTTGGAGTTGGGATTGTGGTGTTGAAAAATCTTCAAAATTTGATTTGATTCTGCTGTACATTCAATAATAAACACAGGATTGGTCTGGTCAGCGTCGGATAATCAGGGTAATGCCAAATACACCTTCAGCTGTTGGACAAGCTGCATCAGGTGAAAAATCTATGTTTCTCTTTAAACTTAACCAATGTATTAAATGCATCCTAGTGCATATTATAATTGTATTGCATTATTGGATGGAAGGAGGGCCACCCTTCGGTTGATTTTTTCAAAATGAATGCTTCTTTGATAATTTGGGAAAAAAGGATGTCATTTTGATTTTTCCCTGACACAATTTCCATGCCTTTAAATGCTTGAATATTCTCAGTCATGTGTGTCGGGGAGCTGGCAACAGAAAAAGATGAAGAACGTGTGGCCAGTTTATTCCGTGCAATTGGAAAGGTATGGACAGCAGATGAGAAGTATTTTGATGCTGTAACTGGTTTGAGGTACATCTTCTGCATGATGCATTTTGATCTTTTGGATGGAAACAATTTGTTATTTACTGATGCAGATTGCAGTTTTTTACATTCAATTGATTGTAATTCTTCAACATGGGTTTTATTGACAAATATGCTATCTAATTCCAGTGGTAGTGGCCCGGCATACATATATTTGGCAATAGAGGCCTTGGCTGATGGTGGAGTGGCAGCTGGTCTTCCTCGTGATCTTGCTCTTAGTCTGGCATCACAAACGGTATCTTGTTAATAATGCATAAATGATTACTCACAAACTATCAATCATCACTGAAACTACTTTGAAGAATTATTTGTGGTATTTTCAAAATACATATAGAGAAGGGGAGTCTTAGTGCAACGGTAAAGTTGCTGCTGTGTGACTTGGAAGTCACGGATTCGAGTTTCAAAAATAGCCTCTTACAAAGTAAGATAAGATTGCGTATAATAGATCCTTGTCCAGGATTTCGCATTGAAGGAAGCTTTGTGCATCCGCACTGTCCTTTATTTTCAAAATACATATAAAGGTTAATTGAGTTTGGAAAGTGCTTTCGCAAGCACTTTTGGGGGCCAAAGCACCTTGAGATTTAAACTAAATGTTTGGTAAACTTATGTTGAAAGTCTTTTACATTCTCTAAGTCACTTTTCTAATGTGGGTGAGAGTATATTTCCCATATCAGTTTTTAGATACTTAAAAAAATTGATGTAAAAATTAGATAAACATAACAGAATATTCAATATTTAAATTTAGTATTTAAATAATATAAATTGACACAAAATGAAATAAATGCAAATTGTTATTTGTATGTAAATAACTAGTAAATTATATTTGAAAAAATAGAAAGATTATTTCATCATATATTAAAATAATAAGGAAATGAAAATATGTTAAAATTATTATTCTATTAAATAAATAATGTTGTTTATATGTTATGAATGTGTTAAAATATTAGTTCAATAATTCAATATATTTTAAAATAATTGTACTAAAAATATTATATAATATAAATAAATACTAGCTTGGACCAACAAATAGTTTTTTTAATATTTTATTATGTATGTAAAAGTATATTGTAATAGCTTTATAATAGAAATAGTGATTCAATCATAAGATATTTATATTGTCAAATAATTCTTATCATATTATATTACACATTAATAAAAAGATTAACATGTGGAGATTAGATATATAATTTATTATAAAATTTAGTTAATAAAGTGTTGTTTTCTAATTGTTTATCTATTATCATTGATAAGTTAAAAGCAAAAAGTTCAATAACCAAAAATTTTAAGTTGCAAACCAAACATTCAAGTTCTTTCATACAATGCATTTCAGCACAAAGTGTTTTTTTTCCTCAAAAATGCACTTTGCAAACCTAGTATGGAATAAAGAGACCTTTCATGCATTTCTGCGTGGTGGCACCTAAGGAGGATGCAATCAACAAGTTTTTGGCCTGTTTGGTGGATCACCTTATTTGTATTTGAACTGCTAATAAACAAGTTAATTTGGGGATTTGTTGTGACAGTTGCAACATGTGTATTACTGCTTGCTATCCATGGAAATGGTAGTGTACTCATTCCCTTGCTTAGTCAAGTAATGTTGAATCGGGCACGTTAATCTTCAGATAATAGCTGTTTTTACTACTTGGAAAATGCTCAGTATTCCTCTGATTTGCTCCAACCAACATGGCCATCCTAAACTCTGGGCTAATCTTTAATAAATAGCAAGCAAGAACTTCCTTTCTTTTGGTTAATCCACATCATTCATATGAAATTTAGGTTCTTTTTTGCAGGTGTTAGGTGCTGCAACCATGGTTAATCAGACTGGAAAACATCCTGGCCAGCTGAAAGATGCAGTGACATCCCCTGCTGGGACGACAATAGCTGGGATTCATGAACTGGAGAAGGGTGCATACCGTGCTACCCTGATGAATGCTGTAATTGCTGCCACCAAACGTTGCCGAGAGCTATCACAGTCATAAATAAGAATTTGCTTAACTCTCCATTGCTAAGCTTTTGCTATTAGGCATAAGATAAGAAACTAGCTTAGATTTCCTGAACCAGAAGCATTATGATGTCAGCAATAACTTAACTCAATCTATTTGTGATAGTTCATGCCAATATTGTATAATCTTCACGTAGGAGCTGCTGTGAACTCTGAGCAGGTGCCAAGAGTTTGTGTTCAGTCTGCAAGGTTAATTAAGGATTTGAACTGAGAATTGTTTCCTCTTTGCAAATTCTTCCACTAATTTACAATGCATTTTTATGTTTTTGTTTTCTTCTGGAAACCTTGGTGATAATTATGTCAAGGGGTTCGGGAGAAATATTGTTGCTGTGTCTGCATTAACTGAACATTCAAAGTATCTACTTGCTTCTCTTCTGTGAAATTTTTGTTACAGATAACTTTACAGGTAAAGCTGCAATCCGTTCTTACTATCCATCATGGATAATCTTTACAAGGAGTCTGAGATATCTCTGGAAACTGACACTCCAAACTCTTTTCATGATCATCTGCACAGCTCACTGCTTCTGAGATGCTCTGCAGCGAAGGTCTCCAGTGCCGGCGTCTTGCCGCCGCCGCCGCTTGAGTGCTGCTCTTTTGCCGGTCTCTGTCCTCCCTTGCCACCTGAATCGCATCAAAGAAAGAAGGCAATGGCTGCGGTATGAAATCTGCTACTAAAGATACAAGAAAGAACAAACTTGAGGTTTATTCTCTGAATCCTCCTGCTGTTCCTCTCCAGCAGCCTCAGCGCTCTGCACAGGTTTCCTGTCTTCCTCTTCTTGCGGCTGTCCTCTGCATGATTCAGCCTGGTTTTTCTTGAGCTTCTCGTGCTTTCTCTGCATGATAGCCTGCTTGGCTTCTGGCCGATCGCCAAAATGCCTCACCATTAGCCCATAAAGCAAGAAATCCTACGAGGAGAAGGAGGAGCACGCGTGATGCGACCTTGGGAGGTGATCAGCCGGTAAACCCGGCCGAGCAACAGCACGTCCTTGGGCTTCAGCAGTCGCACCCGGGTGAACTTCACGGCGCCGCCGCCGCCGTCCTGCTTCGTCTCCGAGACAGTGAGCGTCACCAGGGCCACGTAGTGCCCCGGGTTGCTCTTCATCACGTCGGCGGCGCTCGTCGGCCAGTAAAGCCTCTCCGCCTTCCCTCCGGGGTGCTGAATCACCACCACGGCCGCCTCGGACGCCTGGCAATTCCCCATTCCTTCCTTCAGCTGTCAAGGAAGGATGGGCGTCAAGGCGAGGAAGAGAACAGCCTTTAACCAGCTGCAGGTCTGGGCAGCCTTAAAAGACCCTCTTTTATTGGATGACGTCTCTGTTATTTGATTTCTTCTTTCCCCTTCTTTATGGCATGATGGCTAACCTTCCGCGTGGAACGCTGTCAGTGGATGTAGGGACTGCAGAGCACGAGGATGGGTTATCATCTCCTGCACTGCTCAGCACAGTACAGTACAGCAACAGGAGCAAGCAGCAGCAAGCAACCAAAAAGCGTGAGATTCTTCCTGTCATGGAAGTATGCGAGTGGAAGGGGCCACAGCTACCAAGAACAAGATAAGGGACACGCTGAATCATTCAGGAGAAGTAGCTTAGAACGGCAAAAAGCTATTCCATCCCTCAGCTTGCCTGGACCACTGAGGGTTACTCCTCGTGTCTCGTTATGAGAATCAGGTAAGCAGTGAGTCTCTATCCCAGTTCTTTGTCTTCTTTTCTGCATCATTCCCATTGTTGAACTTGGTTTAGCTTCGAGATCTTGATTTCTCTAGCTGTCAAATCAGTCATCAAAGAGTTTTTGATTCTAGCCACTAAAATCAACAAGCAAAATGCCAATTGGCAATCAAATCCTGGAAGGTCAATGGTAAATTATGATGCGTCTCATCTGTTTGTGAAATTTTCCCAACTGAGGTTGCTGAAAACTATGCAGAGTGGCCAGCTTTATTTGTGTGTGAGGCATCTGCAGAGTGGTCTGCCTTTTTTTCAGGTCTTTGGTTGCCCTACTTAGTGGCTAGAAATCATGGATTTGACTCCTTTTCCTAAACTAGTATTCATTTTATGGGTGCACTTGTTGCTATTGGACTAATTATTGCATAAAGAGATCTCTCCATTGTTAATTCCCCAATGTTCTAGTTAATCATAGGGCTGTATTAGAACCAAACGTTTGTGAGCAACTTTGGTTTATGTCCATTCAATATATTAAAGGTCAATTAAATAAACACATGTTTCAGTGCATTATTATTCATGAACAAAGATTGTGAAATGTTCATTAACAAATCTCTTATCAAATTTGTAAATAGACAAACAAACTCTCAAAACAAACAGATAAGCTTGTAATATCAAATTCAATAACCAACTAAACAAACTTTAAAATGTAAAGATTTCAAACAATTAAACCAACTCAAATTGAGAGCTTGACAATATCTAAACGAACCAAACTCAAGCCAAGTTTGAATCAAACTTAGCTCATAAAAATGAAATCAAGCCAAGCTTGAACATCGATTTCTATGACTTGGTGCATTTTAACTTGACTCAGTTAGTTTGAATAACACAACATTTGACTCGTTTATGGTCCTAATTAAACATGGTCCAAATGTAAATGTCACTAGCTTGTATTCATACTTTTTTGTGAAGTTCAGATTATGTCTATCAAAAATAATATACTTCTCTATCAACACATCCACCTGCCAAGATTATCGACAAACATAAGGGTGTGTTGTCATCAGCCACCTCCACAACCTCCAATTTTCATCTGATGGTGGTTGTGTGCTGAATGATACATATGAAGGGTTCCCTCAACTTCAACACTACACTATATATTTGCTTAAGTAAAAAAAAGAAAACCCCTTAAACGCTATTCATATACTATTATTATCATCATTGTGCTAGGTTGTGTTTGTCCTAATTATTTAGAGTTGGATTGTTCATAAGTTTAGACAAATTCCACAGCTAATTGTGTAGGTCTAATGCAATCGTCAACCTTTTTTCGGTTAGACTTTTACGCCCAATAAATGGCATTAATAGCCATGTGAAGTGTTGGAGCACTCTAAGAGTACTCCAATCTCATTTCCTTCAAACATAAGTCCCTTCTCTTCCATGAAGCTTCCATATTTTACTCTTCAAGTAGGATCAAGATAATATTTACAGTCAGGTGAGAATGTCACCAAGAACTTAGGAAGTATTTACATTTTGATTTTAGCAGTGGATCTGCAGATGTTTCAACTGATTTTTTTGAATCCAGTTGTAGGGGAGTAGAAACAGTTCAGAATACGTTTACATTTCAGATCTGAATCTGAACACTGTGCCAATTAATTATAGGACCAGCACTTGATTCATTTTATGATTGAAATAGGTTAGGCTTGGAACCTTTTCCCATTAGAGGACAGATTATGCATGAACTCTAGTGTTGATATGCTTGCACTTCATCAGAATAAAAAATAGAGAGGGAGTACACTCCCACGAGTATGATGAAGCACTTAATGGAACAATAAGAGTATTAAGTTGGCTTCTGAGCATACATAAGCTACATAAGCTAGCTTATGCTCTGAATTTATTCGGAAGGTAAATCAGGGAGAAGGCTATTTATCTCCAAAAAAATAAATGAAAGTTTGACAAACTTAAGAGTGTGTCAGTAGGCAAACCTTTCTGATTACACTGCAGTTGGGTGGTCTCATTCTCATTCTTTATTGCAGGAGTAGCTTTCTGTTCTTAAATGGAGCACAAGTTCCAGATTTCCAGGTTCCAGATTGGTGGTGATATCTTCTGATGGCCCCATGAGCCCTTCAGTTTCTTAGAGGCCATTAATGAGTGTCTGCATTTGTCTCTTTCTTTCACCTCCTTCCTGATTTCTTTGACTCATGATTGATGTCCCTACGGCGGGACAAGGAATCAATTCTCGATGGGCACATGCTCTCGAGGGAAAAAATTCCTCCCATCCCTTAGCCACTTGGCGGTTGGTTATAAACTAACTCTGTGATTTATCTCCCTTCACATAATATGGGGATAGGCTATGAGGGGTGCCTGAGGTGAGTGCCAATTTGACTCATGATTGATATTGCATTAGTAGTGTTACACTTGAAGCCCACGATTGCAGTCTTAATTTCAAGTGTTGATGCTAGCGAAACCATTGAATGAACTGATGGGGGTCAGAGAACTTATATTGATAACTTGGGGTTTTGCATTTCGAGCAATTGGCTAAGCAACATAGTTTGAGGTTGCTCTTGTGATAAAAGGTGATAATGTTCACCCCAAACGACTTTCAATGTCGGCTCTATAGTAATTTAAAAGGAGATAAATCATGATGACTGAAAGGCCTCTTCAAAAAAGAGAGTAATATTATGTTACATGAATTTAAGTAATGGGTAATGCTCGCTCTTATTGATATATATTTGAATCAACATAATATAGCAATAGGGTTGGTAGAATCTTTAATACACATGCATTTGAAAATATTGTGAATGAATTGAAAATAAAATTTCCCGACAAAGCTATCGATAAGGACATGATTTAAAATCGCATGAAATATATTAAAAGAGGTTCGTTTCGTGTTATGATCTATTCAAGAATGGTATGAGTGATTTTGCATGCGATCCCATCACAGAAATGTTCATTGCTAAACTTGAAGTTTGACAACAACTAATTGAGGTGCACTTCATGATATGCATTTGAAAATTATATTTGATTTTCTTTGATGATATTATCTATGAATGAATGCTTGATGCAATTATATTGTAACTTGTCGATAAAATCAAAAGTTGCCGAATGGAAGAGCAAGTCTATTCGAAATTATGAGAAGTTAGTTCAATTATATGGGAAAGATAGAGCTATGGGACAACATACTGAAATTGTGTTAGAAATGCGAATGAGAAGAGCTAACATGGAAATAGAGAATAATGTTGGTGGAAATCATTTTGAAACCATTGATGAAGTTGAATTTATGATATCTCAATAAGAAATCAATTTGGACAATTCAGATGCAGTTAATGAGGATGTTTAAATTCCAACTCTTGATTCTGAACCAACTAAATCTCAAGCAAACTTTTTTGTTAGAGCATCATCTAAGAACAAGAGGATAAAGAAAGATAAAGTTGATGACTATATAAGCAATGCAATTAAATAAGTAGTTCAAGCCATTATGAGGTCAACATCTGAAATGGTTAAGTCAATTGAATTTTCTATTTTTGAGAATGAAGTGTAGAGTTTGTTGATTCAATTAAGTGTTGAGCAATATAAAATTTCTACATGATATTTGTATTTCGTTTAACGCCTGAAGATGTTGAGAGTTTTACTTGGATGCCTTTATGTATATCGCAAAATTTTTTTATTCCAAATGATGGATGAAGAGAATCCACCGCATGATTAGTTTATTATTTGTTATGTGATATTATATAATTGGATGATTATATTTGGATGCTGTGTACTAGATAATTTTGGATATTTGTTAAATTAGTATTATTTAATGTAAGATTTATTATTTGATAATTGGATATAGTTTATTCTTATTACGATGAAATGGATATTGCTTTTAAAATAATGCATTTTTTACTTCACTCTTTTTAATTGCTAAATTAAGGAGGGTTCTAAAGGTATTGAAACCTAATAGAAAAATAAATTGATAATATTTTATATGGGATCACATTTAGATTATGACCTCATATCTAATTCAGTAAATATCAGAAAATAGTCAACAACTATTTTCTATTATTGGTAGTATAAAAAAATTAATTTTTATTCAAAAAGTAATTAATTTAAATGGTAGTCTAAAAGAATTAATTTTTTATTTAAAAATATCTAATTTATATTTATAAAATAAATATTAATATTATAAAAAAATATAAATCAATGTGTAAGTAAGGATATTTTTGTAAGTTTATATATTTAATCTTGCTCTCTTTTCTTTTAAACAAAATAATATATGTTGCGTTAATGAATTAATGAATCTTTTTTCTATCAAACAAAGAGAACATGAATACTTTAGGGGTGTTTGGTTTGAAATATTTTTTTTTATATTTTATATTTTTCATTTTTTATTTCTGTTTTTTTTATTTTCTGATTTAATTTTTCGAAAATAGAAAATGCGTTTGGTATGATATACTATTTTCTATTTTCTAGAAAAGAACGTGTAATACTAAGTGTGGAATGTGGATATAGTTGAGTTGATTACGACGGGATAGATTTATTGAAGTGGTAAGGGTTGAATTTCGATGAAGTCGAGGCAATGTCCTTCTACATAGTGGTCAATTGTAATATTTCGATTTATCTCTTCACAAATGATCAAGGAGTCGATCGTATAAGACTGTTGGGATGATAAATTTTATCTTTTACAATAAGAAATGTGATCAATAAATCGATTCAGTGCACATGATCAAGGAACATATCAGAAATCGACACTTCCAAAATGAAGAAGGCATGTTGCAAAGTTCAATGGTGAATATCTTCTTCTAGATCTTCACTTCCTATCGAACTACACAGCACGAGGGCTCAAGTTTTTGATGGCTTCGCCGTCGCAACCAGCTTCCGTAGCTCCTCCACCAGCTCCGCCACGTTCTTGTACGAGCTGCCTCCTTCCTCAGTCGCCTCCCTACTTCTCGCTGCCATTGCCTTCGCCCTCTCCCTCCTCTCCCTTCCGCCCTCGCCCTGTGCCTCCGCCACCACCCTCGCCAGCTCGTCCGGGTCCGGCACCGCGCCGGGCCCGTCGTCGCATACCCTCAACCCGACGCCCGCCACCTCCTCCGCCACCCGCGCGCCTACAAAATGGTCCGCCATCATCGGCCACATCAGCAGAGCGACCCCTGCGGCCGTCGCTTCCATCACTGAGTTCCACCCGCAATGGGTCAGAAACAGCCCCACGGCAGGGTGGCCGAGGATCACCACCTGCGGCGCCCACCCGTGGACCACCAGCCCCTGCCCCGCCGCCCGCTCCTCGAACCCTTCCGGCAGCACCGTTCCCTCCTTGACCGCCCACAAGAACCGCGCCCCGCTGCGCTCCATCCCCGCAGCTAGCGCCGCCGCCTGCGGCGGCGCCAGCAGAGTGTGGCTCCCCAACGCGACGTAGACCACAGATCCCTCGTCGCATCCATCCAACCATGCCGCCACCTTCTCCCCCGCGACCGAGCTCGTGCCGCCGCGCTCGGCAGCTGCGTCGAGAGGCGGTAGCAGGGGCCCCACCGCCCAGACCCGGCGGTGACCCAGGTCGACGTCGCGCAGGTAATCCAAGTAAGGGTGTTCCAGCTCGGAGAAGGTGTTGATAACCAAACCCCAGCTCTGTATGTTGGCGAGCATCCCCTCCTTGAAGAATTCGCAGACAGGGTCGCCTCTCCGGTAGATTTTCCAGAGGCCGGAGAGGTCGCGCCAGCGAAAAAGAGGGGAGTTCGGGAGGGAAGGGAAGGAGATGAGCTCGTCCGGATCATCAAGATTGGACCTTTGGGGCATCCGGCGCCAGAGCCAGTGGAAGATGGAGACGGACAGCGCGCCGGATGGGGTGAAGACGATGCGCGGAATGCCCAGCTCGGCGGCGAGGCTGTTGGTCCAGCCGAGGAACAAGTCGGAGATGATGGCGTCGGGAGGGTCGGGGCCAGCACGAGCCCAGTCGAGGAGCGGCCCGCGGAGACCGGCGAGGGCGTGGATGAAGAACAAGAATTGCGGGAAATCGATGTCCTTGGCGTTCTCGACCCCCGGCGGTAGCGAGGGGTACTCCGGGAACGGGAGCACGAGCGGCGAAACGGAGGGCGAGCGGGCAAGGATAGAGGAGAGGATGGGTAGATTGGCAGGGGTGACGGCGACGGTGACGGCGAGGCCGAAGCGCGCCGAGAGGAGGTGAGCGAGGTCGAGGAGGCAGAGCATGTGGCCTGGTGCTGGGTAGGGAATCACCAGAACGTGCGGTTGCCTCTGCCGGTTCTTCCCGACCATGGCCGGAGATTCCTCCTCCTCCTCCTCCGTTCTCTGTCGGCACTGGCTCCATGTTCATCTCTGAACACTGAACGGGATCGATGAACGGAACTGAAAACGTAGGAATTCTTCCGACACAATCGCCTGAAGGTGGAGGAGTGGGAGAATATTTAATAAACACTGACGTCAGCAATTACGTAATCAGAGACTTGTTTAAGCTATCCATTGATGAGCTTCGAAACTCACGGAGCACGCTTCCATTTTAAAATTCCAAATCTCAAACCCTAAAACTTTTTATCATATATATATATATATATCTTGAATAAGGTGGAATTCACTATCTAACCGCTTTATGTATACAAAGAAAAGTATTGCTCAACTTCATGCTATTCTATGCGCGTGTTTCCTACGCGTCCGTACGCGACATCGAATCCACTGTTCATCACCGATTGCGCGCCGCATCTGACCGTCCAAAATTGGGAATGTACAGTGCTCCGCCTCCTGACCCCCACCGCTGCCGCAGCCCCTCACCGCGCCGTCCGGCCACTGTCGACCATCGACCGCTGGACCGGGCCCGATCGACGCGTCACTCGCCGACGCGTCGACCGACGTCGGATTCCGACCGGATTGTAGTCGGAATCCGGCATAATTTGGCTGGAATCATGCCTGCCAGTGGCCGCGTCGGATTCCGGCCAAATCGCGGTCGCCGGCGGTCCTTCCTCGGTCGGTCTCCGACCGCGATTTGATCGAAAATCGATCGCAATTTGGCCGGAATCGGTCGCGCGCTGGATTCGGAGGTTTCCGACTGAATTCGTCGGTCGGAATCCGACGTCGGTCGACGCGCCAGCGAGTGGAGCGTCGATCGGGCCCGGTCCGGCGGCCGACGGTGGCCGGACGGCGCGGTGAGGGTGGGTGGAAGCGGCAGGGGTCGGCGATATCGCGCACGGGATCGCGCAGGTGGTGTCGCGCAAAATATGAGAACTCTATTATATCATATGTGATGCTTACAATAATATTTCTGTTTTTTTTTCCTGCTTACTGTTCCCTTCTTTATTTTATTTCTCCGAAAGATCATGTGATCCTCTCAATCATTTTTTTTCCTAAGTTGATTCCTCCCTGTAACAGTCAAGATGGATTGAAATTGATATGCCCAGTTAAATAATTTAAATAGATTAAATAAAATTTTATTAAGGTAGGTCGATCCGTCTAGGTTTGTGACACTTGTGGGTTGGTTTGTGATGAGTTTGAGTTGGTATGCGGATTGAAAATTTTTAATTTTTTTAAAATTTAAAATTAAAATAGAAAATTTAATAGACTAGTTCTAAACTACAATTCAAATTTAAAAATTTTCTATATTTTTTGATAAGTCTGTGGGTTGATCCGCCTAATTTGTAACCCGTCTTGTATTGAATTTAGTTGGAGATTTTTTATTTATCCTATGCCAAGTATTATTGGAACTTATAATATGTTACTATAACTCAACTTTATCGAGATTTGACCCTTGCTCATTTCAATAAATCTGAAAAGTTATAATTAATCAACTCAATCATGCCCACTTAATCATATAATGCTCTACAATTGAGTGTGTAATATGTTTTTTTTTTTTGGATAGAACCTAATTTCATTGAGTGTGTAATATGTTTTTTTTTTGGGGATAGAACCTAATTTCATGCATTCTAAAAAAGAACCAACTCTATGTTGTTTTAAGTATTAAGATAGCTCCTAGGCATGGTTGAATTGGTTATTACTGATGGTGGAGCCAGCTTGGATGATTTACCTTGGCTGATTTCGGATTGTGAGTTACCTCAATGTAATACCCGGACTATCTTCTTCATTCTTTTAAAATTTTCTTACTTTCGCCTGTAAATCCAAGTTTAATTTCCTTTTTCGGCGTTGTCGGACCCCGGGCTAAGCTCGGATAGTTCAAAGTTGGCTCTGCCCTTATTTATTACGGGACAGATTTGTTGAAGTGGATAAGAGTCGAATCTCGATAAAATTGAGATAATATTCTATTCCGTAGTGATAACTATAGTTTCTTTATTTACCTTCTTACATATCTGGATCCGTTGGGGTGATGGATTTTATCTTTTATTAAAGTATCAAGATAGATTTTTTTTTTAGTGAAATGATAAATTTGATAAATATTTTTGAATTTATTCTGATAATTAATAAAAAAATTTCTTGGAACTAGATGGATGCTCTTTAAATTAATCGATCTTGTGGACTAAAAATAAAATTTTAAGTATCGAGACAGAATACAAAGTATTCGTCAATGCAAGGTTTGAGATCATTCGGCTCTAATCTCGTTCTACTAAGAGCATCCGTAACGCACTGTTAATCGCGCGTTAACAGCGGACGTGGAGGAGCGAGGAAAGGACGTGGAGGAGCGAGGGAGGCCTGTGAGGTATTTAACACGTTCAGAGTTCTGAACGCGTTATTTTTTTATTTTAAATTCGGTGACAGTGGTGGGCCATGCATTTTTTTTTTAATTTTTTTTTCACAATCAAGTAAAATTATAAGTCAAATTTAAAATTTTTAAAATTTTTTTATTTTTTAAAAAACTGGTGGTTGACCCGTGTCCCACCAGATTGGTCGACCACCATGTGTGGCAGTGGAGCCTATGACGTTATAATGCCACGTACGTTGCAGTTCTATTCGGCTCTAATGCTCTAAACCGAATTGGAAACGTCCACGTGGCTTCTCGGTATTGGCTGTTGGATTTGATCTCTGCATCTTCGGCGACAACTTGCGTTCGCAGATTCCACCTAAAATTGGAAATACCTTCTCGCCCTCGACGCCATCCAGCTACGATCGTCCTCGGCGGCCTGCGAGATCCCGTCTCTCTGGATCTTGAAGCTCTCTGTTGGGCCGGAGAGATGGATTTGATGGGAGGTTTCAGATCATTGAGCTGGGAGCAGGAGTCGTACCCCGCGTACGAGGACTTCCTGGCGCTGCCCTTATTCTCGCTATTCTTCCTCACTGTCAGATTCTTCCTCGATAGGTTCGTCTTCGAGGTGTGTGATTAGAGCACCTTTAGTTGATGTATCGATCACTGTTCGGATTTTCCTTTGTCGAAGTTTCATGAATTGGTGAAAGTTTGGATTTTTGTTTTGTTTTGGTTTTTTTTTTTTTTTTTGTCAATTTGGATGCAGGGTGTTCGAGAAGATACGGTCTTGCTTTGACTTGCTTGATTAAGACTTATGTGGATAGCGTGGAAAAATTTGGTCGCTAGTGAGTTGGAATGATGGCGTATCACTCGTCCAGTGCGTAGTAGGGCTTAATTTACCCTCAATAATTCGTTAGTCTATAATCGGGATTCGGAAATTTTCTCTACAATATTGATAAGATTGTTCTCTCCTCTACACTTGCACTCCCCCTGCAAGAATCCACCATCCATCCGACTCAGGAACAAGGTTGTTGGAATCTGCCTACCGGGGTGCACAAATTCGATGGTATAAAATTCGTTTGCAAAGAAGAAAGCTTGTTACTAATCTATACGGAGGGGGAAATTGTTGGAATCCATGAACTCTTTATTGAATTCAAAATGATCCTGTTCAGCCAATTTCTGGCCCTTACATAAAACAATCTACAATCTTTGGTTGGGTTGTGTCTATTGAGCTGCACTCATCCAATGCACCCATCTAAGGTTGATTTGGGCCTATGGGTTGCTTGGACAATGCACTGGTTCTCTTAGACCCATTAGGTCCTACCACTTCGATCAGGTTTGACTTGTTGGCATGCAAAAACAATTAATGGTACTGCAATGCTGGCATACGAAACCAATTAATGGTCATGCTATTTCACGTTGTAGCTATGGAGGAATGTAACAATGAATTAAATACGTTATCAATGCGATTCCTGATAATGGGTTTGTGCAAAGTGTAAACTGCGCCAAAAAGTGTCACATTGAGCATCATTTGCATCATGTAAGTCCATGTGTACTTGTGTGTGTCACTTAGGCGCCACATTAACAATCTTCACCCCTCACAGATGCATGTATGCAATTGTGCGTCAATGCTTGCCCGCACGGTATCACTTATGTATGTTGCACATGACTCCACCAGGTATAAAGCACATGGTGCCTCCACTAATTCTTTCTTTTTTCAAGAGATAACTTTATGCAAGAATTTATATTTAAATCACTCAATCTTCTTTTACATTGTAGACATGAGGCTGAAGTTCCTTTACAGTCCATTAAATTAGGTGCCTAAAACTTTAACTGATACTATTTTGGCTATGTGTCTACATTCCTTAATGAAGATTTGTGACTTCTTGAATCCTTAAGTGATCTCACTCTATATCACATAGGGAACTAGGAGTATTTTTGTAGATACAACACTTATGGTTTATTAAGAGCATTAGCTCTTCCTTTGTGCTACAAGTACCCAAAACTTTTGCCTGAGGATGATGAATATTTGGTACATTCACTTGTTAGAAGTCCTAACATTCATCGAACTCAAAACATTAAGTTTTCATGAATTGAGTGGGGGTTTCATCCTATAATGAATTAAGTTAGTGGCCCTCAAACCCATCCTTATGACCTTAAGATTTCATTTTTTTAATGGATTTGCTGAATTTTGTCCTAATCTGACAAAGCCAATGGAAATAATATCTTGAAATTAAAGTTCTTACATAGCTATGTTCTAGTCAATAAGTGTAGACTTTTGATTATAATTATTGCTATAAGCTCTATCCAGTGTAGCCTGGCTATCATAATGCTGACAACATTGGATGTATTGGCTCGAACCAAATTAGAATTTCTAGCAATAGATCTATAAACCATTCTTCTTCCTTTCCTTTGGTTTACAGGGGCATAATCTCCAACCACATGGTCAAAATCCATAATAATTGCCTACTCTTTAGAGTCCTATGAAATGAATCCTCCATCAAAAGAATCATCTACTAGTGAAGAAATGATTCGCTAGATTGGTTATTCAACTTGCATTTGAGTACCCTTCAAGCACTGTTGAAACCCACTATATAATATGTTATACTTTATTGTCGCTTCTAGGTATTTTATTACTCTTATAACGACACTTTAGTAAACTTCTCCTGAATTGGTAGCGTATCTGCGAAATTTTCCCACCACAAATAGGATATTTGGTTTAATAAAAATCATGATATACAATATGTAACCATTAGCTTCACACTCTCCTTGACATACCGCCTTACCACCATTAGGTAGTACTTGTAGTGCTAGAACCATCATAGTACTAACAAGTGTGCGCAATAAAAAAACTTAAGTTTCTTAAACATGTTCTCAGTGTAGTGATATTTAGTCTACATGAGGGTACTATTATCTCTTGTAATCTTAATGGCAAATATAACGTACAAGCTTCGACTAAATCTTTCATATCAATGCGGCTAGACAAGATAAATTTAGTTTCATTAATTTCATATGAGCTAGTACAAAAAATATGCATATTATCAGCATAGAAGTATATGACAACACTTTAATTGGAGAAACTCCAATTATAGACACATTTCTTCTAGCATAAATCCATAAGAAAACTTTGTTAAATTTCTTATGCCAATTTTTAGGAGCTTGTTTAAGACAATAAAGAGACTTTACTAGCCTTGGTAACTATAAAACCCTCCTGTTGATACATATAAATTTCCTCTATGAGCTTACCATTTAGGTACACCATTTTCATGTTGATTTGGTGGATCTCAACATTGTAGATGGAAGCAAATGCCAATGATTCTCATGGAGATAGTTCTCGCTATTAGAGTTAAATATAATGAAGTCAATACCTTCCTTTTATATATATCCTGTAACTACCTACTTAGCCTTGTATCTTTCATTATTACTATTCACATTTCTTTTTCATTATTACCCCTTGTAAAAAGGTAACCCTGTCTCATCAAAGTTGGCATCCCTTGATTTAATATTTTTATTAACTTCTATTGAATTATTAGGCTTCACTACTAGGAACCTATGTCTTACTATGTTGTGCGTATCAAAGAATATGCACATCTACTAGTCTAATTGTTGTCCTACACCCCTAAACTTTTTACGTTAGTTTGTGCTTCCTTTTCTTCCAAGCTACATATGAGGTTTGAGTCTTCTGTTAAAAAGAACCCTAGTCAATATATATGAAGCCATTACCAAACTTCACCTCACTACCTGTGTGCTATGTTTGTATAGGATATAATGAACATTCATCATGTCAATGTCCAATTTTTCCTTTTGGCCACACCATTTTGCTTCAATGTAAATGGTGTCATGATCTTATGGATGATTCTTACGGCCTTAAAGTAAGAGGGATCATATGACTCCCTTCTCCTATCGGATCTTAGATATTTTATAGTAATTTCATATTGATTTAATAATCTCATTTTTAGAAATCCTTATTTATCTATGACCTCAATTTTAGCATGGAAAAGATAAATATACCAGTACCTACAACAATTATCAATAAAAGTGATAAAATATTTTTTATTTCCTATAGTGGAGTCGGCATGCAAATCATACACATCACTTCTCATCAAGTCTAATAAATTAGAGCTTCTATCTACCTAAGGAAATGATTTCTTACTGATTTTTATTTTCTCATAAGAAATGCATGAACTGGAATTGTTAACACTAGGAATAAGCTACATTCCATTATATCATGCATTCCCTTAAAGTAAACATGTAGTAATCTACCATGTTGTTTAAACATATCAATCAAGTAGGCAAAACGGTTCATTTTGTTGATATTAGGTTTGAACAATCTCTTATACACATGTGCCACCCTATTAAACTATTGTCAAACTCATTTAAAGTTGTGCTTGTTAAGAAAGCTACCAGACACTAAATTCCTCCTAACACTTGGAACATACAAGACATCATCAAGAGTTGGATTTTTCTCCAATGTGAACAAAAGTTCACCATGCCTCATCCTTGTATTGGACTTGTAGTGGAGTTTTCCATGTTGAAAACTAATCCTTGTTGCGCACATGCTTTGTAACCCTTGAGTCCACCCACTGACAAGATGTATATTCAAAGATATCATCCTCAATAATCAAAGTGGCTAAGTTTTCTTCTAAGGAGTTTAAAGATTTCCCTTTATTCTTCTTCTTTTTAAGACAATGCTCTCTTTTAAAGTGTCCTTTGACACAAAGAAGCAAGTGGTCTTTTCTCTTTATTTGGACTTTTCAATGGGGGGATGGTTTGTCCATTGTATCCACCATCACAAGTTCCTTAGACTTTTCTTGGTGAGAGCCTTCCTCTTTCTTTTGATATTCGTCCTCAATTTATAGTGCATTACTCAATTTCATGAGGAAAATATCTTTCTTGTGCTTTGAGGATCTTTAAAATCCTTACAAGAAGGTGGGAGTTTGTCGATGGCCAATGCCATTGCAAAGAATTTGTCCAAACTCATTTTAATCTCCTTTAGTCATTAGAAAATTCTTTGCAACTCATATAATTGTTTCAGTACACTAGAATTATTGACTAAGGGAAAATTATTAAGTTTACTTACAAGAAACTTCTTTTTCCATCACATGATGTTGGTAGGTCTTGAACACATCGTTTGACATTGGATTAAGGTTGGGGTTGTAGTAGATCAAGTCATTATTCTCCCACTAACTCCATGCTTGAATCGACTCAAAAGTTTTTCCTCATTGTGCTTGGGAGTGTTGAGAACATAGATCATCGCCAATGGTGCAAGAAGGAGGTGCATCTTTTTCAATCACTGTTTGAAATTGGAATTGGCGAACCTCTTCAAATGGATTAGAACTGCTATCTCCTTGATTGTTTCTCTCTTCAGCGAAAATCGAAGTCTTAAGATTGTAGGAAATATATAGTCACTAATGGGTTGGAATGATAATTTGTCAAGTTGTAGCAAGTGATGATCCTGAAGTGTGTAGTCGCTTTCCTAAGTGTGCAATTGAGGTCTAGCAAATTTCCTCTAAGATACGATAAGATCATTTGATCTTGTGCAAGTTGTGATCACCTAACTTGAAAACAAAGTTTATGGATTTTGTCCACTAAAGTGCACAAATCTGTTAGTCAAAGCTTCGTCTACAAGACTCAATGGTCTAGTCAGTGGTTTGGCCATCTACGTGTGGCTGCTTAGGTGGATGGTGATTTTCTATGTGACAATAAATTAATTACACATGTCATTGCAGCTAAGAAAGTGTACAATGCCCCAACCAATAAAGCACCACATTGTACATCAAGTAAGCCTCGGTAGACATAGGGGCATCATGTGGTATAGGACAGTGCGTTTGTGGGATGTAGCACAGTGTGTCACATTGCTCATGTGCATTGCGCATGATTTAGCAAATGATTCCATCATGTTCAAGCCTCCACTAATTACACCTTTTCCTAAAACATACTTTATGCATGAATGCATGTTAAATGTCTCAGATTCCTTTCAAATTTGAAGACTTCCAACAGATTACATAGTTTTCTTCTTCTCCTTCTCCGTGTTTTGGAAAATCTTTTATGAACAAATTCCAACAGATAACTAGTTTTATAATCTTGGATCCCTTTAATATTTTAAAAGAAAGATTATTGTTCCAACTTCTGTGCTTGGAAAAGGATCTTAATTTGCAGTCTTGGATAGAATGCCTTAATGGTTGATCACTAAAACTATTTTTTTGTTAGCAATAACGGTGACACTTTTCAATTTATCATGCCCCAAAAATGGTTTGTAAATGAGATCAAATGTTAATCTGCTATGCTGATGTCCATTTGCACAAAATTAAACTTGAAGAGAACCTGTAGGAAAACATCTTTTAAGGAGTTCTGTATATTTGTCCAGGTAATTGTGTGGGTAAGGCAATCATATGTATGGTAGTTTAATCTGTCTTCTATGTATGTGACATAGGACATGGAATCAAGTTTGATGTTTCATTAGTAGGCTTTCCATGCTTCCCTTTTCAATTTAATTCACAATTAAGGATTGAGTATCTTGAGAAATTTAGTATTTTTTCTTGTTATATAGACATTAGCTGTGCGGCTTATCCCTAAAACAATGAATGATGAAAACGAAAGGAGAAGAAAAGTCAAGAAGTGTAAGGAGTCAGCATGGAAGTTTCTTTACTTCTGTTCAGGAGAGCTTTTGTCAGTCTACGTCACATACAATGAACCATGGTTCACAAATACCAAATATTTTTGGGTAGGACCAGGAGATCAGGTCTGGCCTGATCAAAAAATAAAGTAAGACATGCTATTTTCCAGACAATGATCTTTCACTTGTTGTTAGTGTGCTAATTGGATTAAGCCTAAGTCTTGTTTGTTTTTCATCCAGGTTAAAACTTAAGGTCGTGTACATGTATGCTGCTGGTTTCTACACGTATTCTATTTTTGCTCTCATATTTTGGGAAACAAGGAGATCTGACTTTGGTGTTTCAATGTCTCATCATGTAGCAACTGTACTGCTGATTGTGCTCTCTTATATATTCAGGTTGGTTGTCACCCTCAATTTTCTATGGTTTTCTTTTTCCATCATTCTGGCATAATGGATGCATGCACCACCACTATCAGCTTTTGCTTGTGTACGGACCACCTTCATGCTTTTTCAACTATTTTCAAAATTTGGTTGATCATAGGTCTCTTGGATCTTGGTTGCAAGCTTTGTTAATTTTTAAGTTTGGTTTCACATTGCGAGCATTATATTTTATTTCATCATTTTTATGTCTAGTATATGGTTATGTTTATAAGACTTTTTCTAATTTATGTAACAAGCTGGTATAGATAGTGCCATTGCTCCATCTTTATGAGGATTGTTTGAAATATTTATTAGTAGGGTTTCTTATCTACTTAGCTTTAGTCCCACAGGGAATTCTAGATTTGTGATTTATCATGATTATACGTATGCATGTAATGGTTTTCTCATGAAAGATAATGAACACAATACAATCTTTTCCTATTCCCTAAATTCTACAATAAGCATATAATTTAATTGTTTTTAAGAGCTTAATCAAAAAAAAAAAATCCTTCAAACTAGTTTGAAATTACCATACATAGTTATTTGGGGTGGGTGCGGTTCGATTTACTGACTTCATAGATAAAATCTAATTCAAACTTTTGAGTTTGAAAAAATCAGACCAAAATGCAAACTGTTTGGGTTGGAATTGAACTGAGAATTTTGGTTTGGTTCAGTTTAAATCAAAATTTTAATTAAAAATAAACCAAGTGCATACTAACTACTAAGCTACTAAACAATATATTATTTAATTAGTAGCTAATAATTATTATAATGTTTATGATAAAAAGAATTCAGACAATAACCAAATACATAGTAAATTATAGGTTAATGTGGGTTAAAATATGTATTTATATTTATATAATTATTAGTTTATTTGATTTGTTTTATTGGTCTCACCAGGACGTAAATTGAAAGCAAACTGAACCCAAAAGGATTGACTACTTTCCAACTGAAACCAAACTGATAAACTAAAAAATTGAAAATTTCAATTTGGTTTACTGGTTTTGGGCTATATATGCCCCACTCCTAGTGATTGACATAAAGCAAAGGCTGTCTCGGTCTAACATTAGAAAAACACGTAGTCCTTGTTCTAAAAGCTATCTTTTATTCTAAATAGTCCAATCACCATTCTTGTTCCTATTACATTCTCTTTTCAAGGCATTTCTTCCTTTCTCATCTTTTGATTCCTTACATTCAAAATTAAATTAAATACAAACTGAATTAGGTACCTTCTTATCTATATTTTCCTAAAAATATTAAATTAACTCAGGCTAGTGAACTTGCTTGATGTGGGTAAATTAATTGAAAATTAGTAGCAACATGCAACTATATATGCAGACGTGAGGTTGTACACAATGTGGGCTACACTGGATATGCATATTTAAGCATGTATGTGGCGTGATGAAATACTTTTCTAGAACAGGCAGAGTTTGCATACTTGTAGATCAGATTGTACTCTGACATAATGCTACTACTTATAGCAATGGTGTTTCTTATTCCTACTGGTATTCAGTTAAGAGTGCCAAATTGAAAGGTTAGTGTATGAAATTGTTGATGGATATAAGATGTTATTCTCTCTAGCTGGAAACCTTTGTGTGATTCATCTCTTGCAATGTATGATTAAGTAGGCACAGAACAATTAAAAATCATGAACCCTATTATCTAGACTTGGTTACATGAATCTTACCATGCAATTCAACATATGAGTAAGATCCATGTCCTTGAAGTTATTGAGAGAGTTTTATGCTAGCTGTTGGGGGTCAAACCAACCTTCCTTCCACTTAAATGTGACCTGATTGGCAGACAAGTGTGGCTTTAGCTGGTATGTGTTACCAACTCTAGAGGTTTGATCTGTCTTTGTTCTACTAATAAAGGATTTCCTTGTCCAAATCAAATGGATATTACAAGTCAGATTATACAGTCTAATGCCTCGCAAAGTTAAATATTTGGAAGAAACATTATGTAGTTTTGTTTATGTTCTGTAACCAAACTCTGACAAATTTTTGGCTTAAAATGATAATGTTTCTAGAAGTAATAATAAGCTGATCTTTTACCTTCTTCTTTAAGATTACGATTCTTTAGTAATTTAGCTCTTTGTATTTGAGCAGATTTGCTCGGGTTGGTTCAATTGTTTTGGCCATACATGATGCAAGTGATGTGTTTTTGGAGGTGGGGAAGATGTCCAAGTATAGTGGAACAGAATGGCTTGCTAACATTTCATTTCTTATGTTTGTTGCATCATGGGTCATACTTCGTCTTACATACTTTCCATTCTGGATCCTCCGAAGCACAAGGTAAAATATTCGATTTCTCTTACAAGTTGCTATTTAAGTAGCTTTTGTACCTCGTGACTGTTTTCAGTGCTAAGATGCATAATTAGTCATGGATACTGTTTTGCAATGGCATTGTATTTGCTAACCTTTTACCTGTTTTGAGCATCTGAGCATTATAATATGGGAATCATATTCCTCCAACAATGTACTTTGACGCTTGGTTTATATATGAGAGATCCATGATCTATGTGTCTTCCCCTCCTTGCTCTCTCCCACTATCTTCCCACTCAACCTAGCCTAAAGTCATTTGCACTTAATATTCAAAGCTTTAGTTGAAAACCACATTAGCGGTCAATTCTCATGCATCTCTTTATTTTGCAGCTACAAGTAATGTTGACAAAAAGAATGTTGATTCATGTTAAGATATTCTTTATCTCAAAGAAACATAGAAGCTTACTGACATCACGAAAACCACAATTTCACACAACAGTTTGGGCTATCCTTAAGTTGCTCTTACATATTTAGCCGCAGAACTCAGAAATATTAAAATGTAATAACAAAAAGAAGAAGCATCTATATTTTCTTCCTAGTTTACTTCTTATTCCTTAGAATGTTTCATGTTTCAACAGTTACGAAGTCGTCCTGACCTTGGACAAGGCGAAGCACAAATTTGAAGGACCCATATATTATTATGTATTCAACACTCTTCTCTTCTCACTGCTCGTTCTTCACATATACTGGTGGGTTTTGATGTATCGAATGCTTGTGAAACAAATCCAGGCTAGAGGCCAAGTTGGTGACGATGTCCGATCAGGCAAGTCCTCTACTGCAGTATCTACTCGTCAAACTTCATGGTTTTGATAGTTTCTTTCTGATAGGATCTATCATAATGTATGATTTTTGTTGGTCCTTTTTGGCTTTTAGATTCAGAAGGTGAAGAGGAACATGAAGATTGATTGGTAATATCTTCTGGCTAGCGTTTACATGATTCAACAGCATTCTTTTTGCGTATCGATGACTACTTCGCGCTATTGTGCTAGTGATTATTCGTAAAGGTGGCTAGCTTGCGATTCGCAAATTCTCAAGAAAGATCAGCCATTTTTATTTTTAGGTTGACTTGGCATTAAGCTTCTCTAGACTGAAAAGAACATGGAAAAGAACATCTTCAGTTCATTGGTGAGTGGTTGCCATTGGATGAGCCAATGGAGATTCAATTCTCTCCATTGGAAGGAATTCCATGTTGATTGTATGCAAAATAGAATTAAAATTGCTTAAGTACTATTATAGCAACTACTGATCATACAGTATTGTTACAATATTGTTTAAACGATTTTGATTAAGTTGGACTAATTTCAATTAAGTTTGAGCAATTTTAGTAGACTTGTAAAGAGTATTTTGATACACAAGTTCTTTATGAGTAGCAATTTTGATCAAGTTGAAGCAATTTGATCAAAATTGACTACTATATTGTGAACTTTCATTTCAGATATAAGCACTTTAAATTTTAAAATATAGTGAACTTTTAATGCTTTGGCATACTTATAGAAGAGAAAAACTCAAAGGGATGCTTATGATTTTTTTTAGTGAATTGAAGAATTGAAAGGAATTCTTTTCATAGGGATGGAAGGGGTACATTAACAAGCACATTATAGAGATAGAGGAGTCCAACAATGTGTATGTACAAAGGTGCAAGATGTCTTTCTGTTCTTATTTGAGATCGTCTCTAGATAAATCATTAGACATTTGACTCTTATGTTTACGAAGTCGCACAAAGCCCATGAGCAGTTGGAGAAGATAGTGTTCCTGTAGAGCTTCAAAGAGAAGAAGAAGGGTTAGGATGGAGGCCAGGGGTGCCCTGGCCTCAGCCATCCGACGTCCAAGTTAATCTCTCATCGATCGAAGATAGAAAAGAAGAACAGTAAATGTAGAGAGTGTGTATACAGGTGTGTGCGTATGCGTACCTAGGTCGGCGGAAGCGAGATCCTTTTATAGGGTCATATGTGAAGATGTCACATTGAAGGTAAGGAGAATATCCCATCACGGTAAAGGAGGATCTCATCACCGATGCTTAGTAAAAGGTCATGTTGTATTAAATGTGGTAGGTGATCTATCGTTGAGTACTTTACCATTCCACGTGTCGCTCAAGCAAATATGAGTGAGGGAAGTAGGGATGGGGAAGTGGAGCCACTTGGGCAGGAGTGATGATTCAGTGAGACTGGACTGACTGAGGAGTCGACCTCCGTTTGGAGGATTGAGAAGTCGATCGGGCATCGAGTCAGTCGGGCACAGAGTCGGGCGCCGAGCCAGTCGAGTATGGAGTCCGACGTTGAGCCAATCGAGTATGGAGTCAGTTGCCAAACCAATTGGATATGTTTGATGTGTTATCCATGTAAATCAAATCTTGACTTTCTTGATCAGGATATATCAACCCATAACACTTTCCATGGGTGTTATGTAATTGGTAAAATATTTAAAGGAGCAATAAAAGATCATAATTTGAATTCTAAATAGGATAAAAGAGTCAAACATCATTGTTTATTTAAGAAATATAATAACAATAATCAATTTTTATCTTACTAAATGAGATCTACTAAATTTTATTTTTTACTATATCATTATTTATATTTAGATAAATTTTATATTATTTTATTATTACTAATCAATTTTTTTAATCTTCCTTTGATATGCATATTTATCATGATTTTATATCATCTAATTAAATCATTAATTGATCGTCTACATACATATCCGTACTATTTTAAACATATTTCTCGAAGTTTTTCTTTAATAGACACAATGTCGACTTTCTTTCTAATATTTTCGTTTTTGTTTTATCCATCCTTATATGTCAACACATCTATAATATTCTCATTTCTATAACTCTATCTTTTACTCATGTGATTGAATCATAATCTAACATTTAACTTCATATGACGACATAGCAAATCTAATGTCGATTTATAATTTTTTTAAATTTTAAAAATACTTTACCCTCTATTCTATTTTAACCATTTCATTTATATTTTTATATAAAATATCTGTCCCAATCCCTCTATCCTTTCGTAAATATGAACTTAAATATTTAAAATTTTAATTACAAATAACTCATTCTCTCCTATCTTAATAATTATCTCATTATACTTAATATTATTAAATTTAAATTTTATATATTTTATTTTTTACTCTACTAAATTTAAAACAATTCACTTCTAATATTTTCTATCAAAATTTAAATTTAATATTTACTTTTGCACATGTTTGCCTATCAAAACAATATACTTGATTACTTAAGAGATATTTTAAAAAATTAACAGTACACATAATTATTTCAGTAAAAAATAAAATTCATCGTCCCAACAGTCCAACATAATGAATCCCTTGAGACATAGGACACATAATTTATTTTAATAAAAGATGAAATTTAACTCTACATGAAAGTCATCTAACTTTAAAATTATTAATCGGACACTTTATTATATATATATATATATATATAATGCTTATTTAATTATGAACTGTAGGAGATGAACAGCACGGTCAGTTTAACTCAGATTTGGCGGCCATCAGGAACAGAGCATGCTTCCTGTGCACAGTGACCCCCGGCGCTTCTTCCATGCTCAAGTCCTCCTCCCTCATTCCCGGCGGCAACTGCCAGTCGAAGGAGTACAAGAGGTTGGCCAGCGCCACCTCCGCCATCAGCATCCCCAGATTCTTCCCCGGGCAAATCCTCCGCCCCTCGCCGAACGGAATCAGCTTGAAGTCATAGTGCGCAAACGAGTCCACCGCCGGCGACGCCATGTTAACAAACCTCTCCGGGTCGAACGCCTCCGGTCTCTCCCACGCATCCGGATCCCTTCCGATCGCCCATGCGTTCACGTAGATCGTCGTCTTGGGAGGAATTTGGTACCCGTCGCTTAAAGTGACCGGGTGCATGGTTTCCCGGTGGATGAGCATCGGCACCGGCGGGTGCAGCCTCATCGTCTCCTTGACGATGCGTTTGAGGTAGTGAAGCTGGTGCAGGTCGCACTCCTCCACCTTCCCTTTGCTTCTCCCCACGCAGCTTCTCACTTCCTCTTGGGCTCTCTTCATCAACTCCGGCAGCCGGATGAGCTCCGCCATAGCCCATTCCACCACCGCCGATGAGGTATCCGTCCCGCCGATGAAAATATTCTGCCAATAATTGAATCGGATTTAACTTCGACAATTCATTTTGACATCGAAACTGAAAATAATTAATGTCACCATAAGAACTCCTTTGAGGTTCTCCTCTGTCAGCTGCCCATCCTTCCGCAACCGAAGCAGAACATCCAATAAATCCTCATTCTCTTCGCTTCCTGATCGAATCTTCGCGTCGAGATGGCGATCGATGAATTTCTGGTAGATGCCGTCGAGCTCAAGAAACGATTTCCGAAGCCTGGATTTCATCCCTGTCGCCACATCGACCCACCCGAGCAGGGGAAAGAAGTCTGCCATGAAGAAGCTACCCATCATCTCCTGCGCTTCCCTGAGCACGTTGTAAACGCTGAGGTCGTCTCCGGCGATGTCTCGACCGAAGGCCGTCCTGCATGTCGCGTTGCAGGAGAAGCACAGGGCGAGCTCGCTCACGTTGACGGCGAGGGAGCTCGAGATGCGAGAAGCGATATGCTTCGCCATCCTCGCGATCTCATCTTCCCTTACGGACGTGAAAGAGTTGATCTTTCTGGCGCTGAAGAATTCGACGGT
Source organism: Curcuma longa (assembly GCF_044706935.1). Taxonomy (NCBI): domain Eukaryota; kingdom Viridiplantae; phylum Streptophyta; class Magnoliopsida; order Zingiberales; family Zingiberaceae; genus Curcuma; species Curcuma longa. The sequence goes on from NC_133876.1 coordinate 11,434,916, forward strand.
GCAGAGCTTGCGTAGCTGCCTCCAGCTCTCGCCGTAGGGCATGAAGGCGATGTCGGAGCCGCCGTAGGAGATCTCGGAGGTGGAGACGTTGTGGGGGCGGGAGCAGCAGGCGAGGTCGAAGGTCTTGAGGACGTCCCTGGCGAGGGCGGCGGAGGAGACGACGACGGCGGAGACTTGGCCGAGTTTTAGGTGCATGAGCGGGCCGTACTGCTTGGAGATTTCCCATAGAGACTGGTGCAGCAGACTGCCGCGTATCTGGTGGAGGTTACCGATGACCGGGAGCTTCGCAGGGCCTGGCGGGAGCTTCCGGATCGCCGGATTGGTTCTTGCTTCTCGGCCGCCGGCGAGAAGAAGAGAGGAGAGGAGTGCGACGAGGAAGAGAAGGGACAAGTAGACAAGCGCAACCATTTTTGACTAAAAAATAGGCACAGCACGAAGAGCATAAACCGCCCTACATCCATTTAAATAGGGCAATTTAGCATGAAACTTTTAGAAACATCCAGAACTAACTTTCATATTTATCACAAGTTTTATCAAATATTCTGTCCGAGATTACAGAATGGGATGACCTAATAAAATAATCATGATTGAAATTAATTTCGATCTCCTATAAATACAAGTCGAGTTGGCATCAATTACTTTTTAAACATAATTGAGTTGATTACGATGAAACAAAATTATTGAAGTAGACAAAAATTGAATCTCGACGAAGCCAAAACAATACACTTCTCCATCATGATCAACTGTAATTTCTCAATTTACCTCTTCATATATAATCATGGAACCGCTAGAATAGTGAATTTCACCTTTTACTGAATAGTTAACATCAATTTCTTTTAGATTGATTTTCGAAATGTTGAGTAGTAAGAATGTGCTTCGAACAAAAGTCTAAAAAAACTCAAAAAAAAATAGAAGAAATGCTAAGATGAACTTCGACAAAGCCCCTCCAACACGAAAGTCAGACTTTGAAAAAAAAAATGAAAAGAATAAATGAAGACAAATAAAAAAAATAGAGAGTTATGAATCGACCCTTCACATTACTTGATAATTGACTTAGATCTTTGTTTGAGGTTGATTTGGTGAGAGCTCGTTTTCTCCATGATCGTGCTCAATTTGACTTGATCAAAGCTCGATCTAACTTGGGCCAGGCTCGATATGATCTGACTTGAGTTTGATTTGCTTCCGAATTAATTTAACTTGATTCAAATTTTATTTTGACTTAATGTTCAATTTTACTTGACTTTTGACTAACCATATCACATGCTGACTACTATCCGCCACATCACAATCTATATATTATAATTTTTAAATAAATTTTATTTTTATTTCTTTTTCATTTTTATATATTCAAGTTTGTTGTCTGTTATTCGTTTAGAAGTTTTCTTTTACTCTATAAATTTTGTTAAAGATCCAACCTCTTCTTAATTATCGTTACTCATGTTTCCTTTTGTGTTTTACTTCTTTAGGATTTTACTCAAGTTCATGGATTTAAATAAGAAATTAAATTGCTTTGATTTATATAGCGATTTTGTTTAAAATTAAGCTTAAGTCTCAAATTCTTTTGTCGTTATTCATAATTATTATTAAAATTTTAATAATATATATTTATTTTTGTACTAATACTCTTTCTTTATTATTAATGAATCATCTCCGGATAGAGTAATAATGATGTGAGGGTCCCTCCGAGAATGATGCAATGATAAAGAAATAATAATATTGAATAATATAAAATAATATTGAAAAATATTTAAATAATTATACATGATTAATAATGATTAATAATGTGATAAGATACTTTTTATAAAAAATAAAAATGAGACATCCATGATTTAAAAAAATGATCCTTTTCATTTTTGCCCAATTAATTATATTGATGTCAAAATTTTAAATTTTATCTTCTTTCTCTCTTGTATTCTCTTTCTTGAACATGCAATGGCGATCGGTCATCGTGTATTTTTTTTATTAATTTAATTATCAAATTCTTACGATTTAATTAATTTTAAAAAATAGACACTTCATGATCAAAATTAATCATCAAATAAATCCAAAATGTACGAGTGGATTCTGGTGTGCCACTTCATGTTCAAACTCCGCAAGCATTCAGACATATCCAACATAAGATTCAAATCGTCGTGGTATGAAAATGATTTGTACTTTGTTCCACTGCATACTTAAGGATATATTGGTTATCATCTAAAAAAAATGATAAATTCTCAAGGATAGTCAATAAAATTAATTGAGATTTATCATACGCCGTCAGTTACACCATTCGGGGACATATTGGTTATCATAATAGCTTATGATAGTTTCATCATTTAACCAATCAATCTTCTACAATCAAATATCTTAATTAATTACTTGTCATCATTCAACTAATCAGGCTACTTTTCATAGGCAATCAAAGACCTAAATTGCGTGCGACAAATTACTACATTATTTTATTTGAAAGTCACTTTCATAATGAAACATAAATTTTGTTTCTCTGTATTTATATCACGGATATCATGAGTTCCAAACGTATATTTTCTTCTTGGAGATTTTCGAAGTTGATCCAATAATTTAGATTTGATCAGTCAGATCGATCATCAATCAGTCAATGGCTTGAACAGTGAAGTTTGATATAACGATGTATATCTTCTTCTATTTATATTTTCGATATACTTTTTCGATCATTGAGATACCCTTTCAATCATCACTTACTCTTTTGGATAAGTTTATTTATGTGGACAAAAGTTTGAAGGTTGAGACGAAAATGAATTTTTTTTTTGTAAAAAAGATATTATCCCGCTCAGATACTTGAGGTTTATTAGCAATATCGGATTATATACTTATCATGCTCTCATAGTATGATATTAGATGATCGTAAGACTAATCATGTGGGACCGTTAGACGATAAATTTTACTTTTTTGCCGAAAATATTAGATTGGATTAATATCTTATTTATTAGGTGACCTGACCACTACACTGACCACGGTTACGATCTTGATAGTGAATTTTAAGTTTTATCTTCTTTCTCTTTTTATTTATCTTCTTTCTCTTTCTATCACAATCTAATTTGTGGGTCCTATTGGCAAGCAACTTCAGATTAAATTTGATACTCTGGAGTCTGGAACACGTATTACTTAAAAAATGACAAATCAGTCAGTCTTATGGACTTAATTTGTGGTAGTCCCACAGAAGTTTTCCACCGACCACCAAGGTAAATCGGGAAGCGCATACGGCGGTCAATCCAAATGCCCAGCATCCTTTGATTGTGTTCCCCATTTGGAAGAAAATTTTTACAAATACGCCATAGCTGAGGATCAAACCGTGGGTCAAGTTACCGTTGCACCATTACCCCGGGGACAACACGTATTACACAAGTATGAACATGGAATGGCCATCGGTTAATTAAGCTCTATTTTTTTATTAATTCAAGTATGTAATTCTTACAATTTAATTAATTCTAGAGATGAATACTCAATCCCATAGACCGGTCAAGTGTGGCATCCGACATCATCAATGATTCAAACTTCATGAGCATTCAAAAATACTTAGCGTGAGATTTAAACCTCCGTTGCATGAGAATCATTTCTATCTCTTACAATGATGGAGCCAGCCTGGGTGATTTATCCGGGCTGATTGAACTATGGGCTGATTCCGACGTAATAAAGCGCTCTTCGTTCCTTCCATTTTTCCTTTCTTTTGCCTATAAATCCAAAAAAAAATTCTTCTTTAATGTTGTCGGGCCCCCGGACTATAGCCCGGGTACCCTACAAGGTGGCTCCGCCCTTGATCTCTTATCACCGTACCTTGCCCCAAGCTGACCTATGGCTACCTTCTAATAGTTTATGATAGTATCATCATTCAACTAATCAACCTACTTTCATAGGCAATCAAAGATCTAAATTGCGTGTAAAGAAAGACTACATTATTTTATTTGATGGTCACTTTCATAATGAAACATGACACCCTTTCGAGCAATTAATGTACCCTTTTAGGATTTGTCGTCATTGATTTAAGCTCGTTAGTCGTCGAGTTATCTCTTCAGACATTGACACATCCTTTTGATTAAGTTTATCTCTACGGATAAGAATTTTAAGATCGAGGCGAAGACGAAATCTTTTTTCCTTAATACAATATTGTTTTACCCAGGTGTCGGGGAATGAACCTGGGTCACTCGTGTGATGAATATCACCACTATACTACATCTTCGCCCATCACCAATAGTGTGGGTATATATAGTCAGTCAAATCGATCGTCGATAAGTTGATAACTCAAAATGTGAAGTTGGGTATGACCATGTGGATCTTCTCCAAGTTATATTCTCAACATACTCTCTTTCGGTTATTGAGGCACTCTTTCAAATAATAAATGTACCTTTTAGGATTTGTTGTCATTGATTTAAGCTTGTTAGTGGTCGAGTTTGATGCAGTCATATCTGCATAGGCAGTTATCACGTCTGCACGTTGTGTAGATGTGGAAAGTGTTTTATTGCCTTTAAAAAGGCTGCACTTGATTCATTTGATTGTGCATCCAAGAGAGAAATACAAAAGAAATAGAAGGAGGATAGGCTGATTGTCTTATCAAAATTTCTTCAGAGGAGGAACATTCACTACCAAACAAGATTTAGTTCGTGAATAGGGAAAGATTGTTCAATCCGTAACATCCTTCCGACGACAAGTACGAAGAACAAGATTGATATAAAAATCGCTATAAGTATTTTGCATTTTTGTTCGATAATTTATGCATTCGAAACAACATTAATAAAAACTAATATGAGACAAACATTAATAAAAACTAATTATTTTATATGATTCATTTTTATACCCTAATAAATCTATAATTTATACAGATTATATATCTAAATACTATAAATATCGTAAGGTAGTATTTTTATTTCCTTCAGTCTCATTAAGGATATCTGATTTATTTCAGGTAAATCCAAAAGCGTGCAATCCACTGTAGAGAGTGGAATAGAGAAAATGAACTATATATCTTAATTAATCATCATGAATCTATCTGGATTTACCTAGAAGATCAATAAAAATTTAGAAGTAATTAAATACCTCAACTAATTAAAAAAATTAAACATATTCTTCTCGCGTAAAAGTACAAGGTTATCATCCATTTATAACTTATTATTCATATGGTACCTAAATTATATTTTAATATATAGGCGAGGTATTTTAAAATTAATTTGACATTTTATTATATATATAACAGTGTTCTCCACTTATTCAATTCCACGAACGGCATCGGATTTGTTCCACAACTGTATTGCAGATCAAACAACATGCTCAGTTTGCCTCAGATTTGGTGGCCATCAGGCACAGAGCATGCTTCCTGCGCACAGTGACCCCCGCGCTTCTTCCATGCTCACGTCCTCCTCCCTCATTCCCGGCGGCAACTGCCAGTCGAAGGAGTACAAGAGGTTGGCCAGCACCACCTCCACCATCAGCATCCCCAGATTCTTCCCCGGGCAAATCCTCCGCCCCTCGCCGAACGGAATCAGCTTGAAGTCATAGTGCGCAAACGAGTCCACCGCCGGCGACGCCATGTTAACAAACCTCTCCGGGTCGAACACCTCCGGTCTCTCCCACGCATCCGGATCCCTGCCGATCGCCCATGCGTTCACGTAGATCGTCGTCTTGGGAGGAATTTGGTACCCGTCGCTTAAAGTGGTCGGGTTCATGGTTTCCCGGTGGACGAGCAGCGGCACCGGCGGGTGCAGCCTCATCGTCTCCTTGAGGATGAGTTTGAGGTAGTGAAGCTGGTGCAGGTCGCACTCCTCCACCTTCCCTTTGCTTCTCCCCACGCAGCTTCTCACTTCCTCTTGGGCTTTCTTCATCAACTCCGGCCGCCGGATGAGCTCCGCCATCGCCCATTCCACCACCACCGACGAGGTATACGTCCCGCCGATGAAAATATCCTGCCGACAATTGAATCAGATTTAACTTCGACAATTCATTTTGACATCGAAACTGAAAATAATTAATGTCACCATAAGAACTCCTTTGAGGTTCTCCTCTGTCAGCTGCCCATCCTTCCGCAACCGAAGCAGAACATCCAATAAATCCTCATTATCTTCACTTCCTGATCGACTCTTCACGTCGAGATGGCGATCGATGAATTTCTGATAGATGCCGTCGAGCTCAAGAAATGATTTCCGAAGCCTGGATTTCATCCCCGTCGCCACATCGACCCACCCGAGCAGGGGAAAGTAGTCTGCCATGAAGAAGCTAGCCAACACCTCCTGCGCTTCCTTGAGCACGTCGTAAACTCTGAGATCGTCGCCGGCGATGTCTCGACCGAAGGCCGTCCTGCATGTCGTGTTGCAGGAGAAGTACAGGGCGAGCTCACTCACGTCCACGGCGAGGGAGCTAGAGATGCGAGAAGAGATATGCTTCACCATCCTCGCGATCTCATCTTCCCTTACGGACGTGAAAGAGTTGATCTTTCTGGCGCTGAAGAATTCGACGGTGCAGAGCTTGCGTAGCTGCCTCCAGCTCTCGCCGTATGGCATGAAGGATATGTCGGAGCCGCCGTAGGAGATCTCGGAGGTGGAGACGTTGTGGGGGCGGGAGCAGCAGGCAAGGTCGAAGGTCTGGAGGACGTCCCTGGCGAGGGCGGCGGAGGAGACGACGACGGCGGAGACTTGGCCGAGCTTTAGGTGCATGAGCGGGCCGTACTGCTTGGAGATTTCCCATAGAGACTGGTGCAGCAGATTGCCGCGTATCTGGTGGAGGTTACCGATGACCGGGAGCTTCGCAGGGCCTGGCGGTAGCTTCCGGATCGCCGGATTGGTTCTTGCTTCTCGGCCGCCGGCTAGAAGAAGAGAGGAGAGAAGTGCGACGAGGAAGAGAAGGTACAAGTAGACAAGCGCAACCATTTTTGACTAAAAAAACTGGGCACAGCACGAAGAGATAAACCGTCCTACATCCATTTAAATAGGGCAATTTAGCATGAAACTTTCAAAAACGTCCAAAATAGTTACTGAATTTCATATTCATCCAAACTTTTACCAAAATATCTTTTTCTTATTAGCAAAAAAGATTAACAAAAATAAAACTATGAAAAAAAATGCAAAAAAACTAGAGCATTTAATTTGTTGCCGCCTGTTTACATTGAACTTGCATCCATCAAACCACGATTTTATACTTAATGATTACTTAAATTTGACATTTCATAAGCTCAGTCTTAAGTTTTTTTAATTATTCGACAATTTTGTGCTTGAAAAAGAAAATTGAGAAGCAAAATGCTTCACCTTTCAAAATGTCTTAACAAATCTCACAAAATTGGATGTTGTATTCGCTTAAGATTATTATTTCTTTTTCACTTTTAAAGTTTCATAATTTGCATATGCACACTTGGCTATACTCAAATTAAATTGATATCAAAATTTAAAGTGTTATCTTCTTTTTCTTATTAATTATTTCTCTTGGATTCTCTATTAGTATCTAAGTTTGTTATCCTTCAATAAAAGATGAAATTTGTTATTTTATCGATCTCACATGATCGATTTCATGACCATCTACGAAGAAGTAAATCGAGAAATTAATTACTGTTGAAGTTAGCTACCCATTGGCTTGGACAAATATGCATACACAATGACTATCGGTTACCAATATCCAATACCTTATGTTTCACAAGCAATATAATCAAAGATGCATGATATCCATGCACAAGCAATTGGCTTTGACAAGTATGCACATGCACATGCAATGCATGGCTATCTTATATATGATAGTATTCATTACTAAACGAATTAAATACTTTGCATAAGCAATTAAAGATATCTAAATTGCGTTTGCGTGTACATTATTTGATGGTCATTTTCATAATGAAACATTAATTTTATTTCTCCTTATTTGGTTATGTGTACATGGATATCATGATCTCCAAATGTAATTTTTATTCTTGAAGATTTTCAATGTTGATCCAACAGTATGGGTCTCGGTTGGTAATAGTCAAATCGATCATCGATAAGTCAACACATGGCTTGAACTGTGAAATTTGGTATGGCGATATCTTAATGTTAATGGAGAATCCATAATCGCACAGTATTTTGACGCAACAAAACCTATATAAGGAGGCGATATCTTGAGCAAGGAAAAGAAGAAAAAACCAATAGCAAAAAACCTCTATCCACCTGCGTTAGACCAATAGCAAGAAACCTCTATCCACTTGTGTTCCCCCTCAAATTGCATTCAGGTACTATACTCAGTTCGTCGTGACCTCCAATGCTTGGGGTTGTTCACAGTTTATCGTCGGATCATAAGAAACAGACGACCCATGACAACCTCGAAGCACAACCAGAGGGGGGGGGGGGGGGGGGGGGGGGGGGGGGGGGTGGGAATATGGTTGAAGGATAATGCGTTAAACGTAGTGCATCGGCTACGACATCCACGATCATGAAGTTTTCTCGAGTACTTAGCTTATGTTTTCGACTCGGCGATCGGGCACACTTCTTCCCGATTTAGCAGTCAAGCACGCTTCTTCTCAAATCGTGTAATTAGGTGACTTCTCTCCTGACTTGACACTCGGAGTACTTGGTGGCTCAACCACTCAGCATCGACCAGAGGCACTCGACCTCTATTCAGAAACACTCGGAGTTCCAATTTCCCACTCGATCTCGGGAGCACTCAAACACTTGGACGACTCATCTCCTAGTAGCGTTGATATATAATACTACAGATTTTCTATTGTCAACTTGAGATTATCAACTCATGCTAATCAACTGATAAGTTAAAATTGTATCTCAATTTGTATATGCATTCAAACTTTGGTTGAACAAGGGAATGAATACCTTATGGTTGTGCACGAGATCAATGAATTGTTTCTATTTAAGTTTTTTGTTTTAAATACCACTAGATGTGAATATTTTAGAGGTCGACTTTTAAATGTGTATAAGTTATATTTTAAATTGTTGCTATCTATCTGATTTGCAAGGTCAACATTGTTGCTTGCGATGCTTAAGTCAGTACAATGCTGGAGGAAGAGGTCGTCTCCCTTCAGAGGAGGGGCTTGAATTGGAAAAGAGAATGCCTTCTGCGGGGAAAGAGCTTTGGTAAGTTGTGAACTGAAGTGCCTTCCACTGAAGGAAGGGCTTGAACTAAAGTAGAAGAAGAAGAGGAAGATCAGTGCTTGAGCAGGTGAAACTACTATCTGGACCCCTGATTACTCACAACACTCTTGGTAAATTTGTTAAGCCGATGGATCAACCCATTTTCGGTGAGCTTCCTCTGCTTTATGTAGAAGAGAGGTCAAGCCCCATGTGGGTAGCCACAGCTTCCTCTGACATGGGAGGCAGTTGTCACTTCCTATCTGACTTCCCTGCTATTCCTGTACCCACCACACGACTTGTCATAAAGATCTTGTTTCAAGGAGAGTTAGAGGAAACAATTAAGCAAAATGGCCCGCAGGATTGGAGTGCAGGGGAGATATTCTCACGGGGCATGTTCCTGCAGCTGGCTGGCAATATGCCCTTTGCTATACTACGAGTCAGAAAAATGTTAATGGAAATGATAAAGTAAAATAATCATAGAGGTGGGAGTCAAGGGGAGATATTTCCACAGGGATGTTCTCACGGCCTGAAGACATGCTAAGGACGTCCCCGAACAGGGGTGCTCCTGTGCTAGCTATGATCGGCATGCGACGGTGATCCTTCTTTAATCGGTCTTCGATCGTAATTTGATCAGAATCTGATCGCGATTTGATCGGAAATCGGCGCGCGCCACTGTCGCCGTGTTTCCGGCCAAATTGCATCGGATTCCGATCACAATCTGGCCGGAATCTGATGTCGGCCGATGCGTCGACGAGTGGCACGTCGATCGAGCCTTGGCCGGCGGCTAGCGGTGGCGATCGCATGATGGACGGTGGATTTAGGGTCGCGCACGGACGCGCACAAGGGAGCCACGCAGAATATCAAAATCGTGTATATATATATATATATATATATATATATATATATATATATATATATATATATATATACGGTTTTGATATCCTGCGCAACCGCCCGATGCGCGCTCGTGCGCGATCCCGATCTCAGCCGTCCATTTTCGCGATTGCACAGTGTTTCTCCTCGGACGTTCGCCGCTTCCCGGCGTCCGTTCATCGCCGTCCGACCACCGATTGCCGCCGGACCGGACCCATTGGAACCGCAACTCACCGGCGGTCCGGCGGGTGCCGGAGTTTGGCCCCGATTCAGCCGAAATCACCGCCAGACGCTGGCGGCCGATTTCGGCCAGAATCCGGTCGGATTCCGGCCGAATCGGGGCCGGACTCCGGCCGCGGTCGACGCGCCGGCGCCGGGCGCGTCGACCGCGGCCGGAGTCCGGCCCCGATTTGGCCGAAATCCGGCCGGATTCCGGCGAAATCGGTGTTCATCGCGTCTGTTGTGTTTCGGCCGGAATTCCGGCCGGATTCCGGCCCAATCCGGTCGGAATCCGGTGCCGATGTGTGCGCCGTCGAGTTGCGCTTCCAACGAGCCCGGGATGGTGGCCGGCGGTGACCGGACGGCGAAGAACGACGGCGATGAACGGCGGAAGGTCGGCGGTCGCGTACGGGAGTCGCGATTTTCTGTCGCGCGGCATATCATTCCTCATATATATATATATATATATATATATATAGAGAATTGCTATTCTGGGCGACGGCACTGTGCGTGACCCCGTGAGCGCCCCCCGACCCCGCGCGTTTTCGGCGGCCGTTCATCGCCGTCCGATCACCGCCGGCAGCCATCCCGGGCTCATTGGAAGCGCAACTCGACGGCGCACACACCGGCATCGGATTCCGGCCGGATTGGGCCGGAATCCGGCCGGAATTCCGGCCGAACAAGGCAACAGTGCCTGGCGCCACTGTCGGCCGGAATTCGGCCGGATTCCGGCCGAAATCGCCGCTAGACACCGACGGCCGATTTCGGCCGGAATTCGGTCGAATTCCGGCCGAATCGGGGCCGGACTCCGGCCACCTCCGGACCGCCTGCGAGTTGCGGTTCCAACGGGCCCGGTCCGACGGCCGGCGGTGGTCGGACGGCAATGAACGGGCGGCGGGAAGCGGCGAAGGTCCGAGGAGAAACACTGTGCAATCGGACGGCTCAGATCGGGCGATCGGACGGATGGACGGCTCGGATGGAGGCGCTCACGGGGCGCGCAGGAGGCTGTCGCCCAGAATATATATATATATAGTTTGATTTGGCTGGAAACCGGCCGTAATTCGTTGGAATCGCGGCGGTCAGTGGCTATGCCGAATTCCGACCGAATTGCGATCGGATTTCGGCCACAATCCGGTCAGAATTCGACACCGGTCGACGCGCCGACGAGTGGCGCGTCGATTGGGCCCGGTCCGGCTGCCGGCGGTGTTCGGACGGCATGCCGACGGAGGCGGGAAGCGGTGGGGATCGAGGAACGACACTGTGCATTCCCACTTTTGGACGGTCCGATTTACATATGAGAGTCTTATTGTAGTACTGTCATATTAATTATTCAATTCCACAACTGAATTGCAGATCAAACAACATGCTCAGTTTGCCTCAGATTTGGTGGCCATCGGAAGCAAAGTAATAATAATAAAATACAAAGATCAAACGCTAACCCGATTATTTACTTGGTATCCACCTGAACGAGGTGACTAATCCAAGGATCCACACACACAGCCGACGATTCCACTATGAAAACCCTCCTTTTCGAAGAACCCTTCGAAGGTGGAGAAAATCCTCACAATCTTGATCTCTTCCTTACAATAATGAAGATTGAAGTTTAGAGGAAGAGAACACAAAAACACTGTGTGAATGTTCAGCAAAGAAGAAGAGAATCAGAGTTGTGTTGTTCTTCGCGTCGAACACCACTTTTATGATTTTTCGGTGCATCAGTCGATTGCTCATAAGATCAGTCGACTGATGGCTCATTAATTTGCATTAATGGCTCATTAATTAAATCAGATTTGCGCAGTTGTTAGCGGCATTAATGGCTCATTAATTAGCATTAATGGCTCATTAATTAAATTAGATTTGCGCAGTTGTCAGCCAAACGGTCGACTAGCAGTCGACTGCTCCCAGTCGACTGATCAGTCGACTCCACTCGACTGATCAGTCGACTCCACTCGACTGATCAGTCGACTCCACTCGACTGATCTTTCTGTGTGTGTCTCGGATCAACCCCAGTCGACTGCTGGTAGGGCCAGTCGACTGCTCCAGCTAAAAACTCCCCATTTCAGCTCTTTCTTCAACCCTTAGCCTTGACGCAAACTTTCAAACGCCTTCCACAAGCCTCGTGCTCATCCTTGCACTAGCTTGAGACGTTTCCCTCGGTTTCGTCATGCTAAGTTATCCTTGCCAAGAGGCCGCGCCTCCGGGACTTCTCCATGTGCCAAGAGGCCGCGCCTCCGGGACTTCACCACTTGCCAAGTCTTCAAACCTGGACTTTCCTATATACTCAAATCACATATGTTAGATCACCAACATTGCCTAACTTAAATTCATTTTAGCCAAACATTAAAATCCAATCACTTGGGGCACGATTGCACCAACATATATATATATATATATATATATATATATATATATAGGGCATGGTCTCCATTGAATTAGGTATTCTAATAAATCTTTTCGCCCCCATCGATGGAGAGATTACGGCGCCATCAACCTAACTCTTCTGGAAGACCAGCCCCTTGTTCTTGCTTCCCTCTTCTTTCGTAGGATCTTCGATTTGAGAAGATGATGGTTGTTCCCCTGCAATTAGGTTCATCATCTATTTCGGTTATGTATTTAATTTTGCTATAGATCACATAACTAGTTCTTTATTGTATTGTTTTTCCTTTATCTGAGTTCATCCCATTTTAGAATTCATGCAGTTAGGAAAATAATTTCCCAAACATCTCCTTCATTTATTTTCTATCTTTTACATTTCAATATAATACATGTAAAATCGGATGAGTTTATTTATAATCAAGTTGCCTTCATGTTGCTTCTACATTTATTTGGAATTTATGAAGGTTGCTTTTACATTTTTTTGGACCTCATATCTTTTTTTGTGTACCTTCATGTTGCATGTAAAATCAAGTGTATCTTTTTTTTTTTAATTTTAGGAGCTCTATTTGGCTGCCCGATCAACTACTAAATCTAGATTTTGAATGGTTCGAGTGTGATCGACTGCTCCTGAGCACCTTGAGCGCTACTATGCTTTGTTTTCCCTAGTCTGATAAAATATAGACTCCTCAATTCGAAGTTAAATCTGAGTAGGTACATCTTGGACAACTCGGCTAGCATCCTCACTCGGCAAACCTGAGTCATGTTGTTAACCGAGTTCAAGTACCCACTTGACATACCCGAGTCACTCTATTTGCGAACAATGTTGACTTCATAAGTTATCTAAGTCCAAGTTGTTTAAATTTGAGTCCGAGTTATTCATCCGAACAACCATTCGACACGTTAGATATGCACTCGGCTCATTGAATATCCTTCTTGATATCCCGAGTCTAAGTTATGTGTGTCGATTCTGAGTGAAATTTAGTAAATTCTAAAGTCGGAACTCGAGTACTATTCGTCAAGTCTAAGTTTGACTTGTTTCATCATTCCGAGTCTCATTCGGTATCCTCGTGCCAAAACCACTTAATACGACTTGACCGCCGCGCCAAACCACTCAATAGTTGTGCTCCTGAGTGCTAATATACTCAACAACACTCAACTAATCGAGTCGGACTGAGTGGTTGAGTCTCAAGTGCATTTGTTAAGCGGAATCATCTGGGAGCATTTCACTCAGGGGCGGCTCAAGCCTACGGGAGGCCCTAGGCAAATTTTTTTTAAAAAATGATTGTTATTATTTTAAAAAATTTTCTCTCATCCTTTTTAATTCGAACTTGAGACCGACAATGGTGGATTTAAAATTTTTTTAAAATAAAT
>NC_133876.1:11448896-11500304 GCF_044706935.1 Curcuma longa
ATGCGAACACATCCTGGTTCCGAAGGAGACATGCCCCGAGACTTTCTTTCAACTCGGGTGGTAGATCTACTGCTATATGAATGATGGTCTCGGTTCGGCCCGGGCAAACCTGCAAGGTTTCTTTACCTTCAAGACTCACCGCGGAAGGGGTCTCTTGTACTGAATGGATCTCGTCGCCCGTATCTTCCGATTCTTCTTGGCCTCCGTTCTAACCATGTCCACGTAACATTTTCTGGAGGCTAGCTGGTCTCCTCGAGCTTCCCCAACTTGGTCTCCTACGGGGAACTTCATTTTTTGGTGATAGGTGACTACCGCCGAAAAGGTGCTGAGAGTCGGCCTTCCTAAGATGACGTTGTAAGCAGATGGCGCGTCTACTATCATAAAGGGGACGCGCGAGTCCTCTTCAGGGTCCTTTTTGAAGATGATAAAGGATGTTCGTATCTCCACAATGGTATGATATTGTCCACTTTGGGCCTAAGCCCTCATGGCTTTGCTCTTGGGCTCTCCCAAAAGGTCTCATGCCAATGGAGATATCTTCCATCCTTTTAAACCCATGATCTTTTCCATGTGTTATAGATGTGGGACTATGTTTGCACCTTTGCAACCCAACAATCCCCCCCTCAAACAAAGGACCACAGGCCCCCTCAAACGGAAAGCCTCCGTTTGATGTCTGAATCCTCGATCCACCAGGACTTCCTGCCCAGCCGCAACCAGGACTTCCTGCCCCTCGGTCCACTCGACCTACTAGGACTTCCTGCCCAGCCGCAACCAGGACTTCCTGCCCCTCGGTCCACCCTGACCTACTAGGACTTCTTGCCCAGCCGCAACCAGGACTTCATGCCCCTCGGTCTACCCGACCTACTAGGACTTCCTGCCCAACCGCAACCAGGACTTCATGCCCCTCGGTCTACCCGACCTACTAGGACTTCCTGCCCAGCCGCAACTAGGACTTCATGCCCCTCGGTCTACCCGACCTACTAGGACTTCCTGCCCGGTGTCTGATCCTTCTTGATTCAAACACGGGAGCCCCCACTTCCTTTGTTTTAAGGTTCAACCCACATGGTTAGATCCGGATCATGGCTCATCCGGCGGTTAGTCCGGTGAAGAGCGACCTCGCTCTGATACCAATTGTTGGGTCCAAAAGGATGTTCGTATCTCCACAATGGTATGAAATTGTCCACTTTGGGCCTAAGTCCTCATGGCTTTGCTCTTGGGCTTTCCCCAAAAGGCCTCATGCCAATGGAGATATCTTCCATCCTTTTAAACCCATGATCTTTTCCATGTGTTATAGATGTGGGACTATGTTTGCACCTTTGCAACCCAACAGTCGGAAGCATTCTCGGGGCGAGGGGGCCTTGGTTCTCTGGGAGCTTCGGACCGAGGGGCGGGTTCTTCCCGCCTCGGAGAACGGTCTCGGGAATGAGTGGATCGAGGCGACGGGGGTCGTGATCCGAGACCAGCCCGCTCGGTGGTGGGCCGTCTCTATCTTGGAGTGGGAGATCTCCGCACCCGCTGATCAGCAGCCAGGCGCAGCTCTCGGGCGTATTGATGGCATGCACTGGTGGCGTGGCTCCGAGACTGATGGTATGCGCAAAATCGGGGAACCCATCGTGAGGTTCCGGCAGGGGGACTAGGTCGGTTAGCCACCTCGTGGATAGTCCGATGGCTTAGTTTAACTGGCGCCGGGAGGTGGTCCGAGTCGGGCCTAAGCAGCAGCTGTGGCACTGGTTTTCGGTCGGCTCGGGGGGCAGAGGAAGGATGCCTATGAGATGAACCGCCGTGGACGGGGTCAGTTTCCCTGCGTCGTGCGGACTGTGCTTCTTCCACATGGATGTATTTGTCGGCACGACTTAGCAAAATATCGAAGTTCTCAGGAGGCCTCTTGATTATCGATCGGAAGAAGTCCCCCTCTGTCAAGCCTTGGGAGAAGGCGCTCACGAGAATGTCCGAAGATGCAGCAAGCACCTCTTGTGCCACTTGGTTGAATCGATGCACGAAGTCCTTTAGAGACTCTCGGGCTTTTTGCTTTGTAGCGAAAAGATCCATTATGGTCTTGCGGTATGTCTTGCTGGTGGCAAAGTGTCGCAAGAAGGCACTTTTGAAGTCCGCGAAGGATCGGATGGAGGACTGAGGAAGCCGATTGAACCATCGAAGGGCCGATCCGGCTAGGGTAGTCAAAAAGACTCGGCACTTGATGGCGTCAGTGTACTGGTGCAGGAGGGCGGCGTTCTCAAATCGGCCCAGGTGGTCCTCGGGGTCTGTATTTCCCCTGTAGTCTAAGAATTACGGCGTTCTGAAATGTCGGGGCAGTTCTTCCTCAAGGATTCGGCGCACGAAGGGCGAGCTCTCGAATCCCCTCCCCTCTCCTGTCTCGAGTCCTTTTCCTCGAGCGAGTTCCCTTACGGGAGTTTGTTCTGCAGTCGATTCCATGGAGGCATCATAATAATCTGCTTCCGGCAGGGGTCTCAGAGAGGGAGCTTGCGGGGCTTCTACCTGGGCCTGCTGTTGCCGAGTTGTCACTGGGGAAGCCTCCTCGGCTCAGGCGGGGATGCGTGAGGGAGGAGCCGGGGCTTCATGCTAGCTGCAGGTAATGGCCAAAACAGCGGTCACTATTCTCCGGTCTAATTCTTCCTGCGTCAGAGTGATGAGCTGAGGCTGTTGCGATTCACCCATGAGCACGTCTTGATTCGGGACTTGCTATCTTCCCACAGACGGCGCCAAAATATGTTCCCGTCAAGATCGGCTCCTGGATGCGCGAACTTTCCTCAGCATCACTCCGGAATGAAGGTGGGTGGGGCGCTAAGGATCGCCGGAAACCTGCGAACACGGACACCGTGAGGAGGAAGGCCGGGATGACCGGCGCGACCACTCCGATGCCTAAGTCAGTCTAGGGAGGAAGCAAAGAGACGGAAGCGAAAATGGTGAGAAACAGAGAATGCATACCTCCCCCGCTAGGGGGGGGGGGGGTTCTCCTTATATATTGGAGAAGAACGTCGTACCACGGCGAGGGTGAGGTGAGGGTTGTCCCTGTGGTGAAGGTCGTACGAGTAGGGGAGTGGCGCAAGAGGGGCGTAGGACGAGCGATAGTACTCTTCAGGACAGAGGGGTACTTCGGGCGGCGGATAGCCATACCTGGCAGAGGCGTGTCAGACTACAGTACAAACGGAAGAGTAATCGATGGGATAGAGAGACGTGGGGTGGAGGAATCGGCTCGGGCGATTCGGCGGGAGTGAATCGGCTCTCTCTTCTCTCTCGGATCCGGCGAAGCCCCCCCCCAGGTCAGGGTATTATCGAGGATTCGGCCCAGATGTGAGACGAGCTTCACTTGAGGTCCGGGAACCTACTCCGGGATCGGACTCGGGCTAGCTGCGAGAATTCGGATCGATCGGGAGGCGAAGATATTCCCGGTTCAACTCGGTAATTTCTTGAATCACCACCCGAGATCCGTTTTATACGATCGTAACAATTAAGTTGGACTAATTTTAATTAAGCTTGAGCAATTTTAGTAGACTTGTGAAGAGTATTTTGATACACAAGTTCTTTATGAGTAGCAATTTTGATCAAGTTGAAGCAATTTGATCAAAATTGACTACTATATTGTGAACTTTCATTTCAGATATAAGCACTTTAAATTTTAAAATATAGTGAACTTTTAATGCTTTGGCACACTTTATAGAAGAGAAAAACTCAAAGGGATGCTTATGATTTTTTTTAGTGAATTGAAGAATTGAAAGGAATTCTTTTCATAGGGATAGAAAGGTACATTAACAAGCACATTATAGAGATGGAGTCCAACAATGTGTATGTACAAAGGTGCAAGATGTCTTTCTATTCCTATTTGAGATTGCCTCTGGATAAATTATCAGACATTTGACTCTTATGTTTACGAAATTGCACAAAGCCCATGAGCAGTTGGAGAAGACAGTGTTTCTGTAGAACTTCAAAGAGAAGATGAAAGGTTAGGATGGAAACCAGGAGTGTCCTGGCCTAGCCATGTCGATGCCCAAGTTAATCTCTCATTGATCAAAGATAGAAAAGAAGAACAATAAATGTAAATAGTGTGTATATAGGTGTGTGTGTGTTTGCGTACCTAGGCCGACTGGAAGCGAGATCCTTTTATAGGATCATATGTGAAGATGTCACATTGAAGGTAAGAAGAATATCCCATCACGGTAAAGGAGGATCTCATCACCGATGCTTAGTAAAAGGTCATGTTGTATTGTGGTAGGTGATCTATCATTGAGTACTTTACCATTCCACGTGTCGCTCAAGCAAATATGAGTGAGGGAAGTAGGGATAGGGAAGTGGAGCCACTTGGGCAGGAGTGCTGATTCAGTGAGACTGGACTGATTGAGGAGTCGGCCTCCGTCCAGAGGATTGAGAAGTCGATCGGACATCGAGTCGGCCGGGCACAGAGTCTAGCGTCGAGCCAATCGAGTATGGGTCCGACGTTGAACCAATTGAGGCATGTCCGACTAATTGGTGTTATCTCCGTGTAAATCAAATCTTGACTTTCTTGATCAGGATATATCAATCCATAACACTTTCCATGGGTGTTATGTAATTGGTAAAATATTTAGAGGAGCAATAAAAGATCATAATTTGAATTCTAAATAGGATAAAAGAGTCAAACATCATTGTTTATTTAAGAAATATAATAACAATAATCAATTTTTATTTTACTAAATGAGATCTATTGAATTTTATTTTTTACTATATCATTATTTATATTTAGATAAATTTTATATTATTTTATTATTACTAATCAATTTTTTTAATCTTCCTTTGATATGCATATTTATCATGATTTTATATCATCTAATTAAATCATTAATTGATTGTCTACCTACATATCCGCACTATTTTAAACATGTTTTTCGAAGTTTTTCTTTAATAGACACAACGTCGACTTTCTTTCTAATATTTTCATTTTTTATTTTATCCATCCTTATAGGTCGACACATCTATAATATTCTCATTTCTATAACTCTATCATTTTCATGTGATTGAATTATAATCTAACATTTAACTTCATATAACATAGTAAATCTGATGTCATTTTATAAATTTAAAAAAAAATAGAAATACTTTTTTAAAAATACTTTACCCTCTCCTTTATTTTAACCATTCCATTTATATTTTTATATAAAATATTTGTCTCAATCCCTGTATCCTTTCGTAAATATGATCTTAAATATTTAAAATTTTAATTACAGATAATTCATCATCTCCTATCTTAATAATTATCCTATTATATTTAATATTATTAAAGTTAAATTTTATATATTTTATTTTTTACTCTACTAAATTTAAAACAATTCACTTCTAATATTTTCTATCAAAATTTAAATTTAAAATTTACTTATTCACATGCTTATCTATCAAAATAATATAATTAATTACTTAAGAGATACCTCAACGGCTCCACACAGTGAGTCCCACGATCATCTATGACAGATAAATCAAGAAGCTGCAGTTGATCATTACGGAGAAGGCATTGCCTCAGCTATACCGAGATTTGATCCTTATCTACTTCAATAAATTTATCCGATAATAATCAACTTAATCATATCCTAGAGACATAGCATATATAATTTATTTTAGTAAAAGATACAATCCATCAACGCCCATGCACTATGCTCTAGTTTTATTCGTAGGTGAAATAAAGAAAAAGTCATCTTACTTTAAAATTAGTCGCACCTTATTTATTATATATATTATATATAAAATACTTATTTAATTATCGTACCGTAGGAGATGAACGGTCAGTTGTCCTCAGATTTGGCAGCCATCAGGAACAGAGCATGCTTCATGTGCACAACGACCCCCGGCGCTTCTTCCATGCTCAACTCCTCCTCTCTCATTCCCGGCGGCAACTGCCAGTCGAAGGAGTACAAGAGGTTGGCCAGCGCCAACTCCACCATCAGCAACCCCAGATTCTTCCCCGGGCAAATCCTCCGCCCCTCGCCGAACGGAATCAGCTTGAAGTCATAGTGCGCAAACGAGTCCACCGCCGGCGACGCCATGTTAACAAACCTCTCCGGGTCGAACGCCTCCGGGCTTTCCCACGCATCCGGATCCCTGCCGATCGCCCATGCGTTCACGTAGATCGTCGTCTTGGGAGGAATTTGGTACCCGTCGCTTAAAGTGACCGGGTGCATCGTTTCCCGGTGGATGAGCATCGGCAACGGCGGGTGCAGCCTCATCGTCTCCTTGACGATCCGTTTGAGGTAGTAAAGCTGGTGCAGGTCGCTCTCCTCCACCTTCCCTTTGCTTCTCCCCACGCAGCTTCTCACTTCCTCTTGGGCTCTCTTCATCAACTCCGGCTGCCGGATGAGCTCCGCCATCGCCCATTCCACCACCGCCGATGAGGTATCCGTCCCTCCGATGAAAATATTCTGCCAATGATTGAATCGGATTTAACTTCGACAATTCATTTTGACATCGAAACTGAAAATAATTGTCACCATAAGAACTCCTTTGAGGTTCTTCTCTGTCAGCTGCCCGTCCTTCCGCAACCGAAGCAGAACATCCAATAAATCCTCATTCTCTTCACTTTCTGATCGACTCTTCGCTTCGAGATGACGATCGATGAATTTCTGGTAGATGCCGTCGAGCTCAAGAAACGATTTCCGAAGCCTGGATTTCATCCCTGTCGCCACATCGATCCACCCGAGCAGGGGAAAGAAGTCTGCCATGAAGAAGCCACCCATCATCTCCTGCACTTCTATGAGCACGTTGTAAATGCTGAGGTCGTCTCCGGCGATGTCTCGACCGAAGGCCGTCCTGCATGTCGTGTTGCAGGAGAAGCACAGGGCGAGCTCGCTCACGTTAACGGCGAGGGAGCTCGAGATGCGAGAAGAGATATGCTTCGCCATCCTCGCGATCTCATCTTCCCTTACGGGCGTGAAAGAGTTGATCTTTCTGGCGCTGAAGAATTCGACGTTGCAGAGCTTGCGTATCTGCCTCCAGCTCTCGCCGTAGGGCGTGAAGGCTATGTCGGAGCGGCCGTAGGAGAACTCGGAGGTGGAGACGTTGTGGAGGCGGGAGCAGCAGGCGAGGTCGAAGGTCTTGAGAACGTCCCTGGCTAGGGCGGCGGAGGAAACGACGACGGCGGAGACTTGACCGCGCTTTACGTGCATGAGCGGGCCGTACTGCTGGGAGATTTCCCATAGAGACTGGTGCAGCAGATTGTCGCGTATCTGGTGGAGGTTACCGATGACCGGGAGCTTCGCAGGGCCTGGCGGGAGATTCCGGATCGTCGGATTGGTTCTTGCTTCTCGGCCGCCGGCGAGAAGAAGAGAGGAGAGGAGTGCGACGAGGAAGAGAAGGGACAAGTAGACAAGCGCAACCATTTTTGACTAAAAAAAATGACAATCACGAAGAGATAAACCGCCCCCGTATCCATTTAAATAGGGCATTTAGCATCTAACTTTTAGAAACATCGAGAACTGTCTTTCATATTTATCAAAACATTTTTTTCTCTTATTCCGTGAGGGAGATTAAGGAATGAAATGACTTAACTCACTATTCAATATATAATTTCAATCGGTTAAATACAACTCGAGTTCGCTTTTTTCAGATCGATTATCTTCGTATCAAATTTCAATAGATTGACTTCTTTTAGATTGATTTTCGGAACATCAAGTAATAAGAAGGTCCTTCGAACAAAGGTATGAAAAGATTCAAGAAAGAGGTTAGATAGAAAACTAAGGTGAACTTCAACAAAATCCCTTCGATGTTCCAGTCAAACCTAGAGGAAAAGGTGGCCGAACGAATGAAAGGAAAATAAAAAGAATAGAGGATTATAAATTATTTGTCTTGATATTGCAATCCATTATCTTTAAATGAAAGTGAAAAGATGACATTGTTTTCAAAGGGTACACTTTTTCCTTTCTTCACTAAGAGATATCTTTCTTGATAATCGACGCTTTAACAATCATATTACTTGATAATTGACTTGAGGTTGACACTGATTTTGTTAGAGCTTGATTTCTTTTAAATCGAGCTAACTTCATCCGGGTTCGCGGTATGATTTGACTTGAGCTCGATCTGACATAATTTGAATTGATCGATTTGACTTATCTAAACTTTATTTTGACTTAATGTCAAATTCCATTTGATTTTTGACTTGACCACACCACGTGGTGATGATTATCTCCGCCACATCACAATTATTTTTAAATATTTTTTATTTTTCTTCTTCATTTTTATATATTCAAGTTTGTTGTGTGTTATTCATTTAGAAATTTTTTTACCCTATAAATTTTGTAAAAGATCCAACCTCTTCTTATTGTTACTCCTGTTTTCTTTTTGCTTTTTATTCTTTAGGATTTTACTCAAGTTCATGGATTAAAATAAGAAATTAAATTGCTTTGATTTATATATTTATTTTGTTTAAAATTAAGCTTAAGTCTCAAATTCTTTTGTTGTTATTCATAATTATTATAAAATTTTAATATTATATATTTATTTTTGTACTAATACTCTTTCTTTATTATTAATGAATCATCTCGTGGTACATCTCGTGATAGAATAATAATGATGCTAGACTCCGTCGGACTTGATGCACGATAAATATAACAGTATCGATAATATAAAATAATATTAGAAAATATTTAAGTAATTATATGTGATTCAGATGAAATAGTTTTTTAATAAAAAAAATTAAAGTGAAACGTTCATGATTTAAAAATAATAAAAGGATGCTTTTTTATTTTTATCCTATATATTGGTTCTCTTTCTATCGCAATCTAATTGTTTCTCCCTATGACAAACAACTTCAGATGATACTTGATGCTTTTAAACACATATTACTCTTCTACCAGAGGTGAAATTTATCACCTTAGCGGTTTCACATGATCGGTCCCATGATTATCTATGAGAAAGTAAATCGAGAAATTATAATTGATTACAACGACGGAGAAAAATATTGCTCGGCTTTGCCAAATTAAACACATTACTCACAAGTATGAACGTACATGCAATGGCCATTGATTACCATTTTCTATTAATCTACATATTCAACTTTTTTTTATCCGATTAATTCTAAAGGTGAATAACTTCGACCTCATAAATCGACCACTAGCTAAATTTAAAAAGTACATATATATGAGTCTTGGCGTGGTACCATTTGAATTTCATGGGCGTTCTTTTTTTATGATGATTTATCTTACCCGATGCTTATAATTTATTGATAATCACCTTTAAAGATACAATGACTTACTCCTCGTAATAAAAGTATTTTAAAATTTGAATTTAGCAAACTTTTGAAACTTAAAACTCTTTTTAAAATAGAGAAAAAAACTTAAGAGAAGAATTATTATTTGAGTATCGAGTAGAGATTTTTTTATAGAGATCAGGATTTCTCCTCGAGCCTGAAGAGAAAAGTATATCTATTAGAAATATCATTAATTATTTTATATTTTCTTTTTGTTGCCATATATAATTAGTTAATCAATTAATTAAATCTTTTTCTTTTTACAAATAAAAAATATCTCTATTGGAAAACTTTAGTTTAGTGGGGAAAAAAATCTTATTGGATTATTTGAATCTAACAAATGCAAATATTATTGAAAAATTAGTTTTGATAACCAATACATTAAATAGGAAAAAGATAGCTATTTCACGAGTTGATCATATAAATTAATTTATCGAGTGAATAAAAAATTAATATCTAATGAAAGGTTAATGTGATATGATCAGACATAAGTTTTGGTCAGTCGATTGAAAGAGCGTATCAGTTGACTGATATCACTATTCGAGCAAATAGAGAGTTCAGAACTCAATTGTGGGATTTGACTGATTAGGCAACAATAAATCGATACTGAGGTAGATGAAATTGTTGAGTTGATGGGTTAAAGCAACGTCAGAATTTATAATTGATCAATCGGTTGATGGAAAAGATTAGTCAACTGATAGACGTAAATCAGCCAGAGCAACATCCCTATACAAGAAGGTTTTGAGATGATTTTAAGAAGTTGATTCTTAGAGGTTTGAGTATGAAATGCTGTTGTTTTTAGACCAACAATAGGCAATTACAAGCAACAAGAAAGTGCTCAAAGTAAGATTTATGCAAAATAATTATTTCCATTGTATTTACTTTTATCTCTTGTATGCTTATATTATTTGTACGAAAAAGAGATAGATAGTGATGATAGATCACTATTATTAGGTCTTGGAGTAGTTACCTTGGGATGCGGTGAACTAAGAAAGATCTTGTTGTTGTGCATGTGACATCGAGTTTGCTTGAAATTTTCGCTATGCATTCAAACGACGAACATGAAATCAAGACGATGCAATCGGAACTATTCATCCTCTCTAGCTCACATGAGTCCTAACAAGTGGTATCAGAATGAGGTTGCTCTCATTGGACTAACCGCTAGAAGGAGTACAAAGCTAGAGGAAGAAGGAGCTATATTTTTAAAGCCCTCCAATACTAATAAGTTTTCATATTGATCATTCAAAGAGCTTGGGGTTGAAATGGATGTTTAAGATGGATTCGAATATGACATCCAAGCACCTCCACCTTTCGGATTGAGAGGTTTTGATTAATGGAAGGTGAGGATGAAAAATTTCTTGATGATGGGCGAGGTTCATCCTAATGGAGGGATTCAAAATCCCAAAAGATAGCAAAGGAAGACTCCTTAAGAAGAAGAAATGGATAGAGGAGCAAATTCAAAAATATGAGATAAATGACAAGGTAATTAAAATTTTGATTAATTTGGTACCTAACACTGTTTCATTGGTTTAAGAATAAGAGAACTTTGTCCCCAGGGCATGGTGTCGCAGTAGGAAATCCATGTTGTCACCTAGGCACATTTGCAGAAATTTTCCTCCAAATGGGGAGCACAATCAAAGCACTTAACAGAATTTACCTGTGGAAAATGAGAGCGGCCTTAAGATCAAAATCGTGCGATCTGATCGAGGAGGAGAATTTACCTTAACATAATTTCAAGAATTATTTGAAACAAATGAAATATGACAACCTCTAACCATTTCAAAATCCTCTCAATAAAATAGAGTGGCGGAAAGAAAGAATAGAACCATCCTTGATATAGCAAGGAGCATGCTCAAAAGCAAAAGATTGTCAAAGGAATTTTGGACAGAAACGGTTACATGTGCAGTATACTTAGCCAATCGGTCACCAACAGGAGCATGTGAGGCAAGACACCACAAGAAGCATGGAGCATAAGGAAGCATGAGTTCTGTCATCTAAAAGTTTTTAGGAGTATAGCTCATGTTCATGTGTTCGACGAATCAAGAAGCAAGTTAGATGATAAGAAGTTTATTTTTGTTGGCTATGACACTAACTCAAAAGGGTATAAGCTAAATTCAAATACTGGGAAGACAATCATCAATCGTGATGTCATATTTAATGAAGAAGAATAATGGAATTGGGAATCTGAAAATGAAGGCTACAACTTCTTTCCATACTTTGAAGAAGATAAAAAAGCAATCAAAAATGGAGCAAACAAGAGAGGAGCATATTACTCCACCGGAATGTTTCATGCAGCCATGTGTTTTGAGATAAAGCAGAGTGAACTACTGACTTCATGTTTCAACAGTTAACGAAGTCGTCCTGACCTTGGACAAGGCGAAGCACAAATTTGAAGGACCCATATATTATTATGTACTCAATACTCTTCTCTTCTCACTGCTCGTTCTTCACATATACTGGTGGGTTTTGATGTATCGAATGCTTGTGAAACAAATCCAGGCTAGAGGCCAAGTTGGTGACGATGTCCGATCAGGCAAGTCCTCTACTGCAGTATCTACTCTTCAAACTTCATGGTTTTGATAGTTTGTTTCTGATAGGATCTATCATAATGTATGATTTTTGTTGGTCCTTTTTGGCTTTTAGATTCAGAAGGTGAAGAGGAACATGAAGATTGATTGGGAATATCTTCTGGCTAGTGCATTGACATGATTCAGCAGCATTCTTTTTGTGTATCCCCATGACTACTTCGCGCTATTGTGCTAGTGATTATTCGTAAAGGCGGCTAGCTTGCGATTCGCAAATTCTCAAGAAAGATCAGCCATTTTTATTTTTAGGTTGACTTGGCATTAAGCTTCTCTAGACTGAAAAGAACATCTTCTTCTGCAACTCTTCTTCTGCAACTGAAAAGAACATCTTCAGTTCATTGGTGAGTGGTTGCTATTGGAGATTGAATTCTCTCCATTGGAAGGAATTCCATGTTGATTGTATGCAAAATAGAATTAAAATTGCTTAAGTACTATTATAGCAACTACTGATCATAATTGTTACAATATTGTTTAAACGATTTTGATTAAGTTGGACTAATTTTAATTAAGCTTGAGCAATTTTAGTAGACTTGTAAAGAGTATTTTGATACACAGGTTCTTTATGAGTAGCAATTTTGATCGAGTTGAAGCAATTTGATCAAAATTGACTACTATATTGTGAACTTTCATTTAAAATAGAAGCACTTTAATTTTTAAAATCTAGTGAACTTTTAATGCTTTGACATACTTATAGAAATACCCTCCTGCGTCGTGATCAACTGCACTTTCTCGATTTACCTCCTCACAGATGGTCGTGGGGCCGACCGTGTGGGGCCGCTAAGGTGGCGGATCCACCTTTTTTGCAGAAGACATACTTATAGAAGAGAAAAACTCAAAGGGAAGCTTATGATTTTTTTAGTGAATTGAAGAATTGAAAGGAATTCTTTTCATAGGGATGGAAAGGTACATTAATAAGCACATTATAGAGATAGAGGAGCCCAACAATGTGTATGTACAAAGGTGCAAGATGTCTTTTTATTTCTGTTTGAGATCGTCTTCGGATAAATCACCGGACATTTGACTCTTATATTGACAAGTCGCACAGAGCCCATGAGCAGTTGGAGAAGATGGTGTTCCTGTAGAGCTTTAAAGAGAAGAAAAAGGATTAGTATGGAGGCCAGGGGTGTCCTGGCCCAGCCATCCCAATGTCCAAGTTAATTCCTCGTCGACTGAAGGTAGAAAAGGAGAATTGTAAATATAGAGAGTGTGTATACAAGTGTGTGCGTATGCGTACCTGGCCAGCGGGAAGCGGGATCCTTTTATAGAGCCATCTATGAAGATGTCACATTGAAGGTAAAGAGAATATCCCATCATCATAAGGGAGGATCTTATTATCGATGATTAGTAAAAAGTCATGTTGTATTAAATGTGGTAGGTGATTTTCCGTTGAATACTTTACCATTTCATATGTTGCTCAGCCAAATATGATCGAGAGAAGTAGGGTTGGGGAAGTGGAGCCACTTGGGCAGGAGTGTCGACTCGGTGAGATTGGATTGACTGAGGAGTCAACCTCCATCTGGAGGATCGAGAAGTCAATCGGGCATCGAGTCAACCGGGTATAGAGTCGAGCGTCAAGCCAGTCAGGTATGGAGTTGGGTGTTGAGCCAATCGGGCATGGAGTTGGGCGCTGAGCCAGTTGGGCATGTCTGACGTGTTATCTCCACGTAAATCAAATCTTAACTTTCTTGACTAGGATATATCAACCCATTAACACTTTCAATGAATGTTATGTAATTGGTAAAATATTTAGAAGAGCAATAAAAGAATCGTAGTTTGAATTCTAAATGGGAAAAAAGAGTCAAACATCATTGTTTATTTAAGAGATATAATAATAATAATCAAGTTTTATCTCACTAGATGAGATCAACTATTAAATTTTTTTTCATACTATATAATTATTTATATTTAAATAAATTTTATTTTATTTTATTATTATCAATTAATTTTTTTATCTTTCTTGTTTGATATGCACATTTATCATGATTTTAGATCATCTAATTAAATCATTTATTGATCGTCTACCTACATATCTGTACTATTTTAAATATCTCTCGAAATTTTTCTTTAATAGATACAACGCCGACTTTCTCTTTAATATTTTCATTTCCTATTTTATCCATTCTTATATATCGACTCATTCATAACTATAGCCGTTAATTTGGATTGGACCCGTCGGGTTGGCCCGCCCCACCAAATAATTTAGGTGGGTTGGGTTGACATTTTATCAATCCATTTTAAGAGGCCGAGTTAGATGGGTTGACCCACCTAGGCCCGCGACCCGCGTGGGTTAGTCTACGGTGGGATTGGGTTGACCCGCAGATTGAGAAAGTTTATTTATTTATTTTAAATTTTAAAATTAAAATAGAAAACTCAATGAATTAGTCGGGTTGATCCATTTAAATTACAATTCAAGCTTAACAATTTCAACCTGATCCATTTAAATTGTAATCTAAACATAAATTTTTAACATTTTTTATTTTTATTTTTTGACAGGTCTGTGGGTTGGCCCGCCTAACTCGCAACCCGCCTTGGATTAGGATTAAAGATTTTCCAATTTGCTAAATTAATGAGTCAGCCCACCCCGTTCCGTCGTATGATGAATTTGTAATGAGTTGATCCGCCCGTCATAGATTAACTTATCTGAGAGATTAACTTATTTGAGAGTTTTATTCATAATACTCTTATTTTTATTATTTTCAGCTTTTACTCATGTCATCGAATCATATATAATCCAACATTTAATTTTATATAACACAAAAGACTTATTTAATCATAACCGCAATTATTTAATTATCCTACTGTAGGAGATGAACAGAAACACAAAGACTTATTTAATCATAACCGCAATTATTTAATTATCAGAGTGTAGGTGATGAACAGCATGCTCAGTTTTCCTCAGATTTGGCAGCCATCAGGAACAGAGCATGCTTCCTGTGCACAGTAACACCCGGCGCTTCTTCCATGCTCAAGTCCTCCTCCTTCATTCCCGGCGGCAACTGCCAGTCGAAGGAGTACAAGAGGTTGGCCAGAGCCAACTCCGCCATCAGTATCCCCAGATTCTTCCCGGGCAAATCCTCCGCCCCTCGCCGAACGGAATCAGCTTGAAGTCATAGTGCGCAAATGAGTCCACCGCCGGCGACGCTACGTTAACAAACCTCTCCGGGTCGAACACCTCCGGTCTCTCCCACGCATCAGGATCCCTCCCGATCGCCCATGCGTTCACGTAGATCGTCGTCTTGGGAGGAATTTGGTACCCGTCGCTTAAAGTGACCGGGTGCATGGTTTCCCGGTGGAGGAGCATCGGCACCGGCGGGTGCAGCCTCATCGTCTCCTTGACGATGCGTTTGAGGTAGTGAAGCTGGTGCAGGTCGCACTCCTCCACCTTCCCTTTGCGTCTCTCCACGCAGCTTCTCACTTCCTCTTGGGCTCTCTTCATCAACTCCGGCTGCCGGATGAGCTCCGCCATCGCCCATTCCACCACCGCCGATGACGTATCCGTCCCTCCGATGAAAATATTCTGCCCATGATTGAATCGGATTTAACTTCGACAATTCATTTTGACATCGAATTTTCTGAAAATAATTAATGTTACCATAAGAACTCCTTTGAGATTCTCCTCTGTCAGCTGCCCATCCTTCCGCAACCGAAGCAGAACATCCAATAAATCCTCATTCTCTTCACTTCCTGATCGACTCTTCGCGTCGAGATGGCGATCGATGAATTTCTGGTAGATGCCGTCGAGCTCAAGAAACGATTTCCGAAGCCTGGATTTCATACCTGTCGCCACATCGATCCACCTGAGCAGGGGAAAGAAGTCTGCCATGAAGAAGCTACCCATCATCTCCTGCGCTTCCCTGAGCACGTTGTAAACGCTGAGGTCGTCTCCGGCGATGTCTCGACCGAAGGCCGTCCTGCATGTCGCGTTGCAGGAGAAACACAGGGCGAGCTCGCTCACGTTAACGGCGAGGGAGCTCGAGATGCGAGAAGAGATATGCTTCGCCATCCTCGCGATCTCATCTTCCCTTACGTGACGTGAAAGAGTTGATCTTTCTGGCGCTGAAGAATTCGACTGTGCAGAGCTTGCGTAGCTGCCTCCAGCTCTCGCCGTAGGGCATGAAGGCTATGTCGGAGCGGCCGTAGGAGAACTCGGAGGTGGCGACGTTGTGGAGGCGGGAGCAGCAGGCGAGGTCGAAGGTCTTGAGGACGTCCCTGGCGAGGGCGGCGGAGGAGACGACGACGGCGGAGACTTGGCCGAGCTTTAGGTGCATGAGCGGGCCGTACTGCTTGGAGATTTCCATAGAGACTGGTGCAGCAGATTGCCGCGTATCTGGTGGAGGTTACCGATGACCGGGAGCTTCGCAGGGCCTGGGGGTAGCTTCCGGATCGCCGGATTGGTTCTTGCTTCTCGGCCGCCGGCGAGAAGAAGGGAGGAGAGGAGTGCGACGAGGAAGAGAAGGGACCAGTAGACAAGCGCAACCATTTTTGACTAAAAAAAAATGGACAAGTCACGAAGAGATAAACCGCCCCCATATCCATTTAAATAGGGCAATTTAGCATCTAACGTAACTTTTAGAAACATCCAGAACTGACTTTCATATTTATCAAAACATTTTTTCTGTTATTCCGTCAGAGATTAAGGAATGAGATGACTTTATATATTCAAATTTGGTGTGTGTTATTCATTTAGAAATTTTTTTACCCTATAAATTTTGTAAAAGATCCAACCTGTTCTTGTTGTTACTTATGTTTTCTTTTTGGTGTTTTACTTCTTTAGGATTTTACTCAAGTTCATTGATTTAAATAAGAAATTAAATTGCTTTGATTTGTATAGCAATTTTGTTTAAAATTAAGCTTAAGTCTCAAATTCTTTTGTTGTTATTCATAATTATTATAAAATTTTAATATTACATATTTATTTTTGTACTAATACTCTTTCTTTATTATTAGGCTACGTTTGGTACGACGTAATGTAATCACGCTTGTAATGTAATCAAGTTTGTAATGTAATGTAATGTAATCTTGATTACATTACTATGTTTGGTTGAAGGAATGCATGTAATCTTTGATTACAATAATGATTACATTACAGTGTTTGGTGTACATTATTTTCAGAAAAGAATCTAATTTTTATTATTATAAAATATCAATAATACCCTCCTAATTTTTAAAATAAAATAAAAATAAATGTAATAATAAAGATTATTTTTATTGTCTTTAAAATAAATTATTTTATTAATAATTAATAATTATTAATTTATATTATTAATAAAATTAATAATTTTTATTAATAAAATTAATAATTTTTAATAATTTTATTAATTATAAAATATAAAAATTATTAAAATATTTATTAATTACTAATTAAAATAAAAAATTTTAAAATAATTAATTAGTTTAAATAATAATTAATTAAAATTATAAAATAAAAATTATTAAAATAATTAATAAATATTTTATTAATTAATAATAATAATAAATAATTTTTATTTAAATTATTAATAATAATTATTAATAATTTTATTATTTTAATTATTTTATTAATTATAATTATTAATACTTATTTTAATAATTAATAATTATCATTTTATTATTAATTATTAATTTTATTATTTTATTAATTATAATTATTAATACTTATTTTAATAATTAATAATTATTATTTTATTATTATTTTTATTAATTATTTTAATTAATTTTATTAATAATTAATTATTAATTAAAATTATAAAATAAAAATTATTAAAATTATTAATAAATATTTTATTAATTAATAATAATAATAAATAATTTTTATTTAAATTATTAATAATAATTATTATTAATTTTATTATTATTATTTATTTTAATAATTAATAATTATTATTTTATTAATACTTTTATTAATTATTTTAATTAAGTTTATTAATAATTAATTATTAATTATAATTAATAAATTATTGATTTTATAAAATTATTAATTTTATTAATAAAATGGAAGGGTATATTTGGTACGATAAAAATAGAATCTGCAATGTAATCGGATTACATACTATTTCCTTTGTAATCCAGATTACATATCTTGGCTCCTCTTTTGTAATCCAATTACATTACATTACATCTATAAAATGTTACCAAACAAAGTAAATCATCTTGTAATGTAATCCTGATTACATTACAAGCCTGATTACCCCTTACCAAACGTAGCCTTAATGAATCATCTTGTGGTACTCTCGTGATAGAATAATAATAGAATAATAATGATATGAGACTCCTTTGGACATGATGCACGATAAAAGATGACAGTTTCCAATGAAATATTTTTTTAATAAAAAATTAAAATGAGAGGTTCATGATTTAAAAATAATAAAAGGATGTTTTTTTTTTATTTTTATCCCACTACAAGGAAATCATGAAATAACGACGGAAATAATGACGAAAATATTTTCCGTCGCTATCTTAACGACGACTATATTTATATCTATCGCTAACAGATCATTTAGCGACGGAAATTTAATTCCGTCGCTAATTAGCGACGGAATTTTATTTTTCGTCGTTAATTAGTGACGGAAGTTTATTTTCCGTCGCTATTTTAGCGACGGAAGTTTATTTCCATCGCTATTTCAGCGACGGAAATAACCTGTGAACAGTGGCGACCGTAGTTTAGCGATGGCTTTGCGACGGAAATTTGAATTCCATCCCTAGTTAGCGACGGAATCAGCGCAGACTCCTTTTCTTCTTCGCGATCCCGATGATTTCTCTCCCGTTCGTTCCTCCGGCATTTTCTCTCGCATTCTCCCTCCTGTTCTCTCCTCCGGCGAAAGCTATTCATGTGGTTTTCTCCTCTGGCGAAAGTTACTCACGCGGTTCTTTCCTCCGGCACTCTCTCGCGGCGATTTCTCCTCGTGCAGCGTGCTCTCCTCCCGGCAGGCGAACACTCCGGCGACCTCCCTTGGGCCACCTATCCTCCCGGCGACCTCCATCGTCGTTCTCTCCACCGACCGCGCAGAACCTCTCCTCGGCCATTTGTCCAGGTAAATCGGAAATTAGGCTAACTTTGAGAATTTTTCTGCATTATTTATGACATTATGTTACTGTTTTTTCTTCATCTTACAGTTGAAAATGAGCTAGGATGTATCTTTTAAATAGTCTGTGCTGAAAATTAAAGATGCAGAACAAAAAACCAAATCAAATTCTTGCTTCTAGCAAAGACTTGAACATATTTTCATGCCTTCTTGCAGAACAAAAAACCAAATCAAATTCTTGCAGAACAAAAAACCTATCGCATTCGCTGACGCTTCCAGCTCGTTGTATTTCAATTTAGCTGACTGAATTTGTATTCGAGAATAACTATTTTACAATTTTCTGTAGTTTCCAGGAAAAGAGAGAATATAGCAAGGAAAATACAAAAGGAAGCTAGAGAGAAAATGACAAAATTAATTTGTCCTTATTTTGCATCAGTTTTTTTCTCCATACTTTTCCTTTCCATCCACTTTGGAAAGTGTATATATACTCCGGTGTGTATCTGTCCGAAATCATGGGTTATAAGATGCCCCAAGCAAATGGTACATTGAGAGGGAGCATGGTCTGGCCGGATATGTGCCCTAAGCAGTAGATGGTATGTTAAAAGATTATATGGATAACCCTAAACCTTAAACTCCAACCGTGCATTCACTTTGAGAAAATTTTCGATCGAAAATATCTTAGAGATATATTATACAAGATTCCAGTCATGCACTCACTTTATGAATTAATATCCCTGATCAGGAACGTCCTTAAAATAGACTACACGACTCTAGTTGTGCACTCAATTTAGAAACATCTTAGACTGATAACATCTCCAAAATATAGACTACAACCTCCTCGATCGGTCATGTAGTTTATTTTAAGGATGTTCCCGATTGAGGAGGCTGAGTCACAAACCTCTTTAATTTTGGACGGTTCGATCAAGGATATATATATATATATATATATATATATATATATATATATATATATAGTCTTTTTGAATCAACCCAATTATCATTGTCTATGGTTTAGGATTACAAAGTCCATTTCGGGTTAAAGTTTGGTAAATTGTTTAGTATTAAATTTTGATAAGCTGTTTAGGGTGTCTATTAATCTGAATTTGGTTATGATGTGGTAACATAACCTATAATAATCTCAATTTTGTTATGATAATTATTTTGGATTAAAGTTTGATTATATCGTGCTCGATTTAGGTTTACAAAATCCATTTCAGTAGTGATTAATGTAGGAAATTTAACAATTATAGAATTACAAAAAATTTCAGACTATAGTTTTATAAATTTTTGTTACGAGGTGGTAAGATAACCTATAATAATCATGACCTATAGTAATCTAAATTTAATATAGTATGATTTCAAAATATAAATTGAATTGGAATGATTACATTAATTAGATATGTTGATTAACTATATTAATGAACTACTAAAACTTTACATAAAACATATGCAATCATATACCTCGGCTTGTACATGATTATTTCGAATGAATGAAAATTTATTTTTGCAGAAGGTTACAATGTATATGAATAAAGCTTGGATGTACAATAGATTAGATGATGGATTTATCCGAGCTGAATTTTATGCTGGAGTTGAAGAGTTTGTGAACTTTGCTAAGAGTCATCCAGAATGCATGAATGGTGCAGAGTTACGTTGTCCATGCAATCATTGCAAATGCCGAAATAAAGCTTTATCGTGATGAGGATACAGTGAAAGTGCATATCTGTAAAAATAGTTTTGTTCCAAACTAATACAATTGGTACTATCACGGGGAGCCCTATGTCTCTGAACGAATTGGAACTTCGGCTGCTTCTTCATCTAGCACGACTGTTTTAGATGAATCAACATCTAATGATCAGATGATGCAATCAATGGTTTATGATGCTATTAATGCAGTTGATCCATCTAATGTAGATGAACTACCAACACCTGCAGTCCAGCAACTATATGACATGTTAAAGGCTAGTGAAAGAGAAGTGTGGGAAGGTATTCCATCTGCTCATTCCCAACTATCAGCTACTGCAAGATTATTGAACATCAAAGCTGAACATCATTTCTCATAACAATGTTACGATGACATTTGTCAATTGATGTCAGAGTTGCTCCCTGCTGATCACCAAATGACTGATAGTTTTTACAGTACAAAGAAATTGGTGAGGGGTTTAGGTTTGCCCGTAGAGAAGATTGATTGTTGTGTAAACAATTGCATGATATATTGGAATGAAGACAGTGAACTGATTGAATGCAAAATTTATGGTCACCCTCGCTACAAGCATCGTAGTCGCATTGCAGGGAAGAAAAAGAAAAATATTGCATGGAAGGTTATGTATTATTTTCCCTTAACTGCTAGACTTCAACGCTTGTATGCATCTGCCGCCACAGCTTCCCACATGAGGTGGCATCATCAGCATATGCACGGAGGAGGTATAATGTGTCATCGTTGTGATTCCCCTGCATGGAAACATCTTGATACAATATTTTCTACATTTGGGGAGGAACCACGTAATGTGAGATTGGGACTTTCTGCAAATGAATTTCAACCATTTGGTCAGTCCGGACAACAATATTCATCTTGGCTAGTTATTTTAACACCTTATAATTTACCGCCATGGTTGTGTATGAAAGACGAATTTATATTTCTGACTGTACTGATTCCAGGTCCAACAAACCTGAACGAGAAGATAGACTATATAAACCATAAGAAGCACCATGTAAACAATATCTGAACTATAAGAACCATATAAACCATAAGAAGCACCATGTAAACAATATTTGAACATCAAAGTTTATAAGATGCCATATAAACAGAATCATATAAATGGAATTGCCAACTGGGCAGAAGTTTTGAGTTGAGTCTTACCTTTGCATTGTAAATGAAACTTGTTGTGACCCTCAGGATTTTGGTTGAGAGTTGTTTTGCCATTGGGATGAAACAAGTTGATTCCAATCACCACTTGACAAAGAAAAATTTTAGCTACAAAAGACAAAACAAACTAAGGCAACTAAAAGATATTCAATATTTATGCTAGATAAGACGTAAAATTTTAGCAAACAACTGCTTTGCCCTAGTTTTGCCTCGATGTTGGTAACCTTTATATTGCTTGCTGTTAAAATTGGATCTTGGTATGCCTGGTAATTCATTCAATTCTTTTACCAAGCGTGCCAGTCGACTAATTTGGGCAAGTCAGTCGACAGGCACGCCTGGTACGTTGCGTTAGTCGACTGAAACAAACGACAGTCGAGTCGGATTCTTTGCTCAGTCGATTGAGATTGGAGATCAGTCGACTGAGGTTGTCTCAGAAGCATGCAGCAGAGAATCGACTTGACTGAGATTTTGTTTCAGTTGACTGATTGCGAACAGAAGCTTAAACGACTCGACTGGATCATCCACATCAGTCGATTGAGAATATATCAGTCGACTGATGTGGATGATCCAGTCGACTGATGATCTAGTACCCAGGTAAGGGTATTGATCCAGTCGACTGATGTCCATTGAATCAAATCATTCCAACTCATGATGCTTCAATGAAACCGTCGGTGACTCAGTGATGTGGGGCAGTGACAACCTCAGATCCTTCCCTCTCATGCATCCATTTGCACATGGCAGTAACAGATTTGCACCCTCAGAAATTCATTGTAGAATTTTTTTCCTCTTCTTCATTTATGATTTTGCAGATATAGATATGTCTGATCAGGCAGCAGCACCAGGTGGCCGGACAGTTTTGAGAGTTGTTGGCGGGTGGTAAGTATTGGTGTTATTAGTACTTTTTAATTCATAATTTATTTTATAACATATGTCTAATATTTACCTAGTTTATAATGCAGTTTTACACCAGAGGACCATAAAGTTGCAGGATATATTTCTAGTAAGTTCCGTGAGCAAATATGTCGTTCAGGCATACTTGGAGGCATGTCGACCAGGACATGCGCAACTTCTACTACGACGAGTTTGTGGTAAGTCATTTTAAACACCTTATAATGAAGTTATTTTTTTCCACTAATTTTTTTTTCTTGCAGAAAAAGTATACTTTTGAGCCAGGACATGAGCGGGAGTTTCAAGACGCCTAGAATGCTGCTGTTGGCAAATTATATAAAGATCTGCTATATAAATGCAGAAGTAAGGGCAACAGACCATCTTGGATCCCAGAGGACATCTGGACTGCATGGCAAGCAGAAAGATGGCAGGCAAATGCAGCGACAGCTCGATCCAACAGAAAGACCGAGCTAGCTGGCCCTAGCACCGGATCCACAAAACATACAGTTGGATCCCTCTCCATTGTGGAGCATACCTTGGACTTAGTAAGTTTACAATTAATATATTTTTAATTAATTAGTAATGTCATTATTTTTATTTAATTATATTTTTGATTTTTCAGGAGCACCAATTACATCGTCCTCCTACTTGTTGGGAGATTTTTACGAAGACACACAAGTCCAAGGATGACACTTTTATTGATGCTCGCTCGCAGGCATTAGACGTAAGAAAATAATTTTTAAATTTATTTCACATTACCGCCATGTAATTATTTTTTTAATCTTAAATTTTATAATAATTTAATTTTAAACAGGCTGAATATTCTGCTGAGTTGCACAGGCGTCTGCACCTGCAGTTGAGGGAGGAGAGAGACAGCAGCTCTCAACCGACCAGTTGAATGACGAGATTTACTATGATGTGGTCGGTGGGAGGAAGAAGAGCTCCACCCTCTACGGTCTAGGGTCCCAGGCGAGAGTCGTATATGATCGTGTAATGACCCCTAGAGCCAGGGGTCGTCCCAGCAGATCATCTTCTGCGATAGAAGCCCTACAAAAAGAAAATCAAGAATTAAAGGATCGACTCGCCGTATTAGAGGGGCAACAAGATCGATTCGCCGTATTAGAGACGCAGGCAGCCAGGGGCGGCTCAAGCATCCGGGAGATCCTAGGCGAATTTTTTTAAATAATAATTATTATTTTTAAAAAAATTCTTTCCTTTTTTTTATTCGGATTAGAGATCGATAATGGTGGATTTAAAATTTTTTAAAATAAATTAAAATATTAATTTTAAAAATAATTTTTTTATATAAAATTAAATTTTCTAGCTTTTTTAGATGTAAAATTATTAATTAATTAAATTTTTATATTCATTTCATTTGCAATTTCTTTAGCAGAAATCATAGCAGATATGAAATCTATTTTCTCTATACTCATTAAAAAAGAAATAAAACCTTTTAATTGATCTAATACAATAATAATGTTCATATCTTTATATTGTAAAAATTTGCTAGCAGTATTAATTGCAAATAAGATTACAAGTTTACAATTTTCCAAACAAGAATGATTGATAAAAAAATAAGAAATTAACAGAAGCATAAAAAAAATTTAATAGGGAAATAGGGATGTTTGAAGTTGAGCAAAATAAATTATTAGGTTAATAAGGAAGGAAGGAGAGGAATATAAAGAAACTAGTAAAATTAAAGTTTTAAGAATTGAGAAATATTAAATATATTGGAATCATGTGAAAATATTTATGAAATTCAATGACCATGCCAAATCTCTACAAAATCTAATGATCATGCTAAATCTTTTCAATTTAATAAATAAAATTTTCTTATTATCTCAATATATATATATATATATATATATATATATATATATATATATATATAATATGATTAATATTTAAAAAAAAATGGGCCCTAATTTTTTGGGGGCCCTAGGCATAGGCCTTAGTGGCCTATGCTAAAGCCGGCACTGGGCTGGCACCATTGCCCTCTTGACAACTCAAACTTTTAAAAAGCGTCTTGGCGTGGTACCATCAATGATTTAAATTTCATAGACATTCTTTTCTTAAGATGATTTTATCTCACTCGATGTTTATAATTTATTGATAATCACTTTTAAAGATACAATGACTTACTCTTCTTAATAAAAGTATTTTAAATTTTGAATTCTAGCAAACTTTGAAACTTAAAACTCTTTTTAGAAAAAAACTTAAGAGAAGAATTATAATTTGAGTATGAGTAGAGATTTTTTATAGAGATTAGGATTCTCTCCGAGCCTAAAGAGAAAAAAGTAGAGAAATAGTATGTCTATTAAAAATATCATTAATTATTTTATATTTCCTTTTTGTTGCTACGTATAATTAGTTAATCAATTAGTTAATTCTTTTTCTTTTTACAAATAAAAAAATATCTCTATTCTACACAAAAAAGAAGATTAAAACTTTAATTTAGTGTGGAAAAAACCTTATTGGATTTGAATCTAAGAAATGCAAATATTATTGAAAATTAGTTTTGATAACCAATATATTAAATAGGGATCAGATGACTATTTCACGAATTGATCATCATAAATTAATTTATCTAGTAAATAAGAAATTAATTTGATATGACCATACAGAAGTTTTGATCGGTCGACTGATATCACTATTCGAGCAAATAGAGAGTTCACAACTCAACTGTGAGATTTGACTGATTAAGCAGCAATCGATCGATACTGAGGTGAATGGAATTGTTGAGTTGATGAATTAGAGTAACGTTAGAATCTATATATAATTGATCAATCAATTGATGGATAAAATTAATTGATTGAGAGACGTAATCAACCGGAACAATATCCCTATACAAGAAGACAAGCGCAATTAAAACAATGGGCCCCAGCAAGAAGAGATAAACATCCATTTAAACAGGACAATTTAGCGTTGAACTTTCAAAAATATCCAAAAACAAATATCTCACTTTTATGTTTATCAAAAATATATTTATTTATCAAAATATCTTGTTATCATTATAATAATAAGATAAAAAAATAGCTATTCATTTATCAAAATATCTTTTTATCCTTATAATAAATTAAAAAAATAGCTTAAGAAAATTATACAATCCAACCAAAATGATTTTATTCATCCCAAGCGATTCACTATCTTGATCCTATAATAAGATTATTATAGATAAATTAGATAGGCACAGGAGAGAAGACATAATCCAAAATAATGACACTCTAAATGTCCAACAAAATAAATTCTACAAGTATTCATGGCTGCTAGATCACCGTGAAGATCACGGCTATCCTATTATAATTTTGTCACCATCTAAAGTCCTTAGATATATATATTTTAAAATTGACGGACGGAGTTTTTTTTTTTTGAGTTTTAGTATGATTTTATTTTATTATTGTCATTTTTTATACCTAATATTAATAAAGTTATTTCAGAGGTATGTATGTAGTCATATTATTTCATTTTATTCTGTATTTTGCTATGATATTGTTACAGTTCATGTGTGACGAGCAAAACTAACATCACAGCAAGCCTAATTCGTGC
Source organism: Curcuma longa (assembly GCF_044706935.1). NCBI lineage: Eukaryota > Viridiplantae > Streptophyta > Magnoliopsida > Zingiberales > Zingiberaceae > Curcuma > Curcuma longa. Next base: position 11,475,003 of record NC_133876.1, read on the forward strand.
GGGCCGGGGCGTGACATGGCAATCACATTACTTGATAAGTGACTTGAGGCCTTTGTTTGAGGCTGATTCGGCTAAAGCTCGATTTTTTTGGATCGAGCTTAGTCTCACTTGATTGGAGCTCGATCTAACTTCATCCGAGTTCAGTATGACTTGACTTGAGCTCAATCTAACTTAATCCGAATCAATTTGACTTGATCCAAACTTTATTTTGACTTAATGCCAAACTCCTCATACTTTTGATTTGACCATACCACATCATGATGCCACATCACAATCTATATATTATAACTTTTTAAATATTTTTTATTTTTATTTCTTCTTTATTTTTATATATTCAAGTTTGTTGTGTGTTATTCATTTAGAAGCTTTTTTACCCTATATATTCATTTAGAAGTTCTTGTTGTACTTACTCATGTTTTTTTTTTTGCTTTTTATTCTTTAAGATTTTACTCAAGTTCATGGATTTAAATAAGAAATTAAATTGCTTTGATTTATATAGCGATTTTGACATTTTGTTTAAAATTAAGCTTAAGTCTCAAATTCTTTTGTTGTTATTCATAATTATTATAAAATATTAATAATATATATTTATTTTTTACTAATACTCTTTCTTTATTATTAATGAATCATCTCGTGATACATCTCGTGATAGAATCATAATAGAATATATCTAATGAAGGGTTAATCTGATATGACCAGGCAGAACTTTTAGTCAGTCGATTGATGGAGTGTATCAGTCGATTGATATCACTATTCGAGCAAATAGAGAGTTCAGAACTCAACTGTAGAATTTGACTGATTAGGCAACAATCGACAGATACTGAGGTGGATGGAATTATTGAGTTAATGGGTTAAAGCAATGTTATTGAGTTGATGGGTTAGAGCAACGTCAGAATCTATAATTGATCAATCGATTGATGGGTAAGATCATTCGACTGATAGACGTAGATCAGCTGGAGCAACATCCCTATACAAGAAAGTTTTGAGGTGATTTTAAAGAGTCGATTCTTGAAGGTTTGAGTATGAAATACTACTATTTTTAGACCAACAAAAGGTAATTACAAGTAACAAGAAAGTGCTCAAAGTAAGATTTATGTAAAATAGTTACTTTCATTGTACTTACTTTTTATCTCTTGTATTTGCTTATATTGTTTGTCTGAACAGTTTGAAAGAGACTTCTTTGCTTCCAAAAAAATATTCGAAAGGAGAAAGATAGTGATGATAGATCGCTATTATTAGGTTTTGGAGTAGTTGCCTTGGAGTAGTAGCCCTCCAATACTAACACGTCTTCGTATTGATTATTCAAGGAGCTCGAGGTTGAAATGGATCCTTGAGATGGATTCGAATATGACATCCAAGCACCTTCACCTTTCGGATTGAGAGGTTTTGATTAATGGAAGGTGAGGATGGAAATTTTTTTGATAATGAACATCGAGGTTCATCCTAATGGAGGGATTCGAAACCCCAAAGATAGCAAAGAGAGACTCCTCAAGAAGAAGAAATGAATCGAGGAGCAAATTCAAAAATAAATGATAAGGTAATTAAAATTTTAATTAATTTGGTGCCTAACACTGTGTCATTTGGATCACAATCAAAGGATGCTGGACATCTAAGTTGGCCGCTGCGTGCGCTTCCCGATTTACCCTGGTGGCCGATGGGAAACTTCCGTGGGACCGGGCCGATCACCCCTAGGGATTGAGTCAATGCGACTAATTGGGATTATCATTTTTTTTTAGAATAAGAGAGCTTGAAGGTTGAGAGGTGCTTAACATCCGAGACGGAGAAAGTTGAAAAAATATCCACCTCAAGGATTGAGGGGGAGAATAAGTTCTCAACATCTTGAGGCGATGAGAAGGAAGATTGTACCGTCTCTACGAGCAAAGATATTTAAATTCATGAAGGTGAAATAAGTTCAATTTTCAAAAATAAAGATTATATTATATGTTTTGAGTGTAATTAAGGAGAAGGGACATTATAGGAATTGAATCTTGTTTTTACATTTAGGGGAGAATAAAAGATTTGAGTTTTCAAAAAAAATGTTATTTATGCTTTGACATAGAAAGTAAGAAGTTGAGCTAATGACCTAACTTAAATATATTGTCAAATATCAAAAGCAAGAGATTATAAGAGCAATATACATCAAGATAGACCAAGCTTGACATGATTTGAGTTGAGTCTCAATACTTGATCAATATATTTGATATGAGAGCCCAACTCCTTGGCACTAGACTTTGATGGCAAGCACCACCTAATTTGAGTCCGGCTTCTGGACCCAAGTGCCAAACACATTACATTTCCCGAGCCCAACTTTGCTTGATGCCTGACTAAGCCCAATAACTTCAATCATTTCCTTTCAAGCTTGACCCAACCTGACCAAGGTCAACCCAACCCCATCTTGACCCCTTTAATCACATATTAATACAGGTATCAATGTCTAAATTTAGATAAGTATATTTCTCTTTAAAAGCCTATACAGAGTGCCCTTTGGTATAAGATAGAAATTAAACCAAACCCTAGCTAATTTTCTATCTTTAAAAATTTCCACACCAAGCGAGAAATCAAAGTGCCACAACTCACAAGCATACTTTCTGTCTTCTCTTTCACCAATGGGTTCATTGTTCATTGAATACATTCGCTAGCAAAAAAAAAATCTCCATTGGCGTGCAATAGGAAATATCAGACAAATAATAAAAAGTAATTATTTTATATGATTTATTTTTATACCCTAATAAATATATTTATACAGATTATATCAATAGTATAAATATCATAGTGCAATATCGATCTTTAATAACATATTCTGTCTATTGAAAATTTAATTTAATTTAATGATATTAAAATAATATAGTATCGGAAGTTAGTGTATGATGAGGTGACAAATAGTGATGGTTATGTGATATTTGTGGGGGTAGAGGGATAAATAGTGAAGTTAGTAGTTTTACATGAGATATCTTATTAGCCTATAAATATGTTACTTGTCTATAAATGAAATAGATCAAAAATTTAGAGTTTAATGTTTCTTTGTTATTCCTCTTCCACATAAGTGAGATCTATCTTCCATAAATCTTTTTTATTTTTCTAATAAAGTGGTATCAGAGCCATGTCGAATAAAGGTATAGTTTCCTACCAAGTTCCAGTAATCAAGACGAGTAACTACGATAATTAGAGTACTCCTTGGAGCTTATGATGTTTGGGAGGTTATGGAGAAAGGCCATGATGAGCCAAACGATGAGTCAATACTATCTTCTACTCAATAAGATAGTTTGAAAGATTTAAGAATGAGAGATAAAAAAAGCTCTCTTCCTCTTTTATCAAGTCTTAGATGATGATTTTGAGAAAATCTCAAGTGTTACTTCAGCCAAACAAGCATGACAAAAGCTCCAAGTCTCATATCAAGAGAAGAAAAGGTGAAAAAAGTACGCCTTCAGACATTAAGAAGTCAATTTAGTGCTCTTCGTATGAAGGAAGGCGAGTTGATATCTAATTATTTTTCTAAAGTCTCTACCATTTCTAATCAACTAAAGAGAAATGATGAGAAACTAGAAGATATAACTATCATTGAGAAAATTCTTTGATCATTGAATTTAAGATTTGATAATATTACAACTATCATTGAAGAGACTAAAGATTTACAAGTCATAACGATAGAGCAACTCTTGGGTTCATTACAAGCCCACGAAGAAAAGAAGAAGATAAATGAAAAGATCACTCAACAACTCCTTAAGATGTCTCTTCAATCAATTAAGAAGGATGCAAGTTTCTCTAACAATAGAAGTCAACATGGAAGAGGTCATAGATATGGATGAGGGTGTGCTAGTGAACAAGAATGAGGTTCCAATAACAACAATGAAAAAGGAGAAAAATCAATAAGAGGATGTGGAAGAGGTCACACAAACTCGAGGTATGATAAACTCAAGTTAAGTGCTACAATTATGACAAGTTTGATCATTATGCTAGATAGTGTATATCATCTAAGAAGAAAGTATATGCAAGAGTAAACTATATGAAAAAAAGAAAAAGAAGAAGATGACAACCCTGTTACTATCATACAAAGATAATGAAAGAGGCGAAAATACAGTATGGTGTCTCGACACTGGTGCAAGCAATCATATGTATAGAAAAAGAAGTATGCTCGTAGAGCTTAATGAATCAGTTGGTGGCAATGTATCATTCAGAGATGAATCGAAGATCAACGTAAAAGGCAAAGGCAACATTTTCATTCACTTGAAGAATGGAAAACATTAATTTATTTCGAATGTTTACTTTGTGCCAAATATGAAGAGCAATATCTTGAGCTTAGGACAACTCTTGGAAAAAGAATATGATATTCATCTAAAAGATAACATGCTCTTCTTGAAAGATAATATTGGTCGTTTGATTGGTAATATACCCATGACAAAAAATAGAATATTCTTGCTTAATATTCAAAATGGTATTGCCAAGTGTCTAAATGCTTGTTACAAAGACACTACTTGGCCATGACATCTTCGATTTGAGCATCTCAATTTTGGAGGACCAGAATTGCTCTCAAAGAAGGAGATGGTGAGAGGACTATGTTGCATAAAACATCCTGATCAATTATGTGAAGCATGTCTAATTGGGGAATATTTCAGAAAAAATTTTCCAAAAGAGTCAAGTTCAAGAGCCTAAAAGCCACTTGAACTCATACACACGAATGATTGTGGCTCAATAAAGTCAAGTTCACTTAGTAAGAGTAACTATTTCTTTCTCTTCATAGATGATATTTTTTAAAAAACTTGGGTGTATTTCTTGAAGCAAAAATCGGAGGTCTTCGGCATATTCAAGAAATTCAAAGCTATGGTGGAAAAGGAGAGCGACATTAAGATCAAAGCTGTGCGATCTGATAGAGAAGGATAATTTACCTCAATAGAATTTTAAGAATTCTGTGAAGCAAATGGAGTACGATGACTTCTAACAGTTCCAAGATGCCCTCAACAAAATGGAGTGGCAGAAAGAAAGAATAGAACAATTCTTGACATAGCAAAGAACATGCTCAAAAGCAAAAGACTGCCAAAGAAATTTTTGGTAAAAGTGGTTGCATGTGCAGTATACTTAGCCAACCAGTCGCCAACAAGGAGTATGTGGGACAAGACACCACAAGAAGCATGGAGTAGAAGGAAGCCTAGGATCTCTCATCTAAAAGTTTTTAGGAGTATAGCTCATGTTCATGTGTCTGACGAATCAAGAAGCAAGTTAGATGATAAGAGCAAAAAATTCATCTTTATTGGCTGCGACACCAACTCAAAAAGATATAAGTTATATAATCCAGATACTGGAAAGACAATCATCGGTCGTGATGTCATATTTGATGAAGAAGAAGAATGGAATTGGAAATTTCAAAATGAAGACTACAAGTTCTTCCCATATTTGAAGAAGAAGATAAAAAACAATCAAGGACGGAGCAAACAAGAGAAAAGCATATTACTCCACTAGTAACACCAACTTCAAATACCGAAGGAAGTTCATCTGCATCAACTTCAAGTGAAAGAGTACAACGTTTTAGGAGCTTACGAGATATTTATAAGGTAACTGAGAATAAAGATAATCTTACGTTATTTTATCTCTTTGCCGATTGCGAGCCAATGGATTTTCAAGAAGTTATAAAGAGCAAAAAGTGGAAAAATAAATGGATGAAGAATCAAGGTGATTGAGAAGAATGACACTTGGGAGATAATTTTACTTCAAGGACACAAGACAATTCGCGTGAAGTGAGTGTACAAAACAAAAAAGAATATCAAAGGAGAAGTTGAAAGATACAAAGTAAGATTGATGGCAAAAGGTTATAGTCAAAAAGTTGGCATTGACTATAATGAGGTAGTTGCTCCTGTATGTCCCCAAGGATGTCTGTATCTCCACAATGGCATAATATTGTCCACTTTGGGCCTAAGCCTTCATGGTTTTGTTCTTGGGTTCAATCCAAAAGGTTTTATGCCAATGAAGATATCTTTCATTCTTTTAAACCCATGATCTTTTCCATGTGTTTCAGATGTGGGACTATGTTTGCACCCTTTTAACCCAACAATCCCCTCCTCAAACAAAGGACCACATGCCCCCCTCAAACAAAAAACCTTCGTTTGATGTCCGAATTCTCGATCCACCAAGACTTCCTGCCCCTCGGTCTACCCTGACCTACTAGGACTTCCTGCTCAGTCGCAATTAGGACTTCCTACCCCTCGGTCCATCCGACCTACTAGGACTTCCTGCCCAGCCGCAACCAAGATTTTCTGTCCCTCGATCCACCCGACCTACTAGGATTTCCTGCCGAGCCGCAACCAGGACTTCCTGCCCCTCGATCCACCCGACCTACTAGGACTTCCTGCCCAGTCGCAACCAAGACTTCTTGCCTGGTGTCTGGTCCTCTTGATTCAGACACAGGATCACCCACTTCTTTTGTTTAAGGTTCAACCCACATGGCTAGATCTGGATCATGGCTCTTTCGGCGGTTAGTCCGGTGAAGAGCGATCTCACTCTGATATCACTTGTAGGCCCCCAAGGATGTTCGTATCTCCACAATGGCATGAAATTGTCCACTTTGGGCCTAAACCCTCATGGTTTTGTTCTTGGGCTCAATCCAAAAGGCCTCATGCCAATGGATATATCTTTCATCCTTTTAAACCCATCATCTTTTCCATGTGTTTTAGATGTGAGACTACGTTTACACCCTTGCAATCCAATAGCTCCATTGCTCGATTAGAAATTGTCAAACTAATAATCTCTTTAGCAGCTCAAAATAAGTGGAGAATACATCAAATGGATATAAAATCTACTTTCTTAAATGAAATTCTAGAAGAAGAAGTATATATTCAGCAACCATCAGGCGAGGGAGCTCAAGATGCAACAAGAGATATGCTTCGCCATCCTCGCGATCACATCTTCTCTTACGGACGTGAAAGAGTTGATCTTTCTGGCGCTAAAGAATTCGATTGTGCAGAGCTTGCGTAGGTTCCTCCAGCACTCGCCGTAGGGCATGAAGGCGATGTCGGAGCCACCGTAGGAGAACTCGGAGGTGGCAACGTTGTGGGGGCGGGAGCAGTAGGCGAGGTCGAAGGTCTTGAGGACGTCCCTAGCGAGGGAGGCGGAGGAGACGACGACGGCGAAGATTTGACCGAGCTTTAGGTGCATGAGCGGGCCGTATATATATATATGTATATATCTCTACAATAGTACAATATTATCCACTTTAATTCCATATTCTCATGATTTTATTTTTGAACTTTATCAAAAAGGTCTCGTATCAATGAGATATTTTTCATTTTATAGGATATTTTTCATATATTTTTAATATGAGATTTTGATTGTATTCCAACATCAACAGGTCAAGATTGATCGAAAATCTCAACAAATCAACTAGATGCTAAATAAAAAAAATCTCAATAGATAAAAAAAATGATAGGATGTCAAATAAAAAAATTCATTAAGATCAATTAAATATTAAATAAAATAAAATTTTAATTTTAATAAAACTGAAATAGAGATATCAATCTATAGAATAATAATCAATTAATGAACTTCACGATGGGAGGGAATTTAAAAGGATATTGTGATATGATTAATTTATTATAAATAGGATAAGAAAATTATTAAATTATGAGTTAAATATTACACACCTGTAAATAGGATACATGTCCTTTATAATTTTAATAAACAAATAAACATATAATTTCATTCTTACATATCTAACTAATTCTATTTTGCTCTCTCACGTGTCATCTACTTGTTCAATCAATCGAACAATAATTTTGTCCGTACATATGCAAGCTCAACATAAATGATATATTTTAATATAAAAGATGAAATCTATCCTCCAACAATTTTATACAATCAATTTTATAATTATTTATAAAAAAATAAATTAAAAAATTATAATAATCACACACTTTGTATGTACCATTTGCATACACATCACAGCGCTATCCAACTGTATATGTAATATACACGTATAAAATACTCAAATGATCAATCACAACGAATTACAAATTTATTTCACACTCTCACAAATTTCAATGTCAGGCCGCATTCATGGACTCAGATTTGATGGCAATTAGGCACAGAGCATGCTTCCTGTGCACGGCGACCCCCGGCGCTTCTTCCAGGCTCACCTCCTCCTCTCTCATTCCCGGCGGCAACTGCCAGTCGAAGGAGTACAAGAGGTTGGCCAGCGCCAGCTCCACAATCAGCATCCCCAGATTCTTCCCCGGGCAAATCCTCCGCCCCTCGCCGAACGGAATCAGCTTGAAGTCATAGTGCGCAAACGAGTCCACCGCCGGCGGCTCCATGTCAACAAACCTCTCCGGGTCGAACACCTCCGGTCTCTCCCACGCATCCGGATCCCTCCCGATCGCCCATGCGTTCACGTAGATCGTCGTCTTGGGAGGAATTTGGTACCCGTTGCTTAAAGTGACCGGGTGCATGGTTTCCTTGATGAGCAGCGGCGCCGGCGTGTGCAGTCTCATCGTCTCCTTGATGATGCGTTTGAGGTAGTGAAGCTGGTGCAGGTCGCTCTCCTCCACCTTCCCTTTGCTTCTCCCCACGCAGCTTCTCACTTCTTCTTGGGCTCTCTTCATCAACTCCGGCAGCCGGATGAGCTCCGCCATCGCCCATTCCACCACAGACGACGAGGTATCCGTCCCGGCGATGAAAATATTCTGCCAATGATTGAATTAGATTTAACTTGGCCAATTTATTTTGACATCGAAACTGAAAATAATTGTCACCATAAGAATTCCTTTGAGGTTCTCCTCTGTCAGCTTCCCATCCTTCTGCAACCGAATCAGAACATCCATTAAATCCTCATCATTTTCGCTTCCTGATCGACTCTTCGAGTCGATATGGCGATCGATGAATTTCTGGTAGATGCCGTCGAGCTCAAGAAACGATTTCCGAAGCCTGGATTTCATCCCTGTCGCCACATCGACCCACCCGAGCAGGGGAAAGTAGTCTGCCACGAAGAAGCTAGTCACCACCTCCTGCGCTTCCCTGAGCACGTCGTAAACGCTGAGGTCGTCGCCGGCGATGTCTCGGCCGAAGGCCGTCCTGCATATCGTGTTGCAGGAGAAGCACAAGGAGAGCTCACTCACGTCGACGGCGAGGGAGCTGGAGATGCAAGAAGAGATATGCTTCGCCATCTTCGCGATCTCATCTTCCCTTACGGACGTGAAAGAGTTAATTTTTCTGGCGCTGAAGAATTCGACGGTACAGAGCTTGCGTAGCTGCCTCCAGCGCTCGCCGTAGGGGATGAAGGCGATGTCGGAACGGCCGTAGGAGAACTCGGAGGTGGCGACGTTGTGGGGGCGGGAGCAGCAGGTGACGTCGAAGGTCTGGAGGACGTCCCTGGCGAGGGCGGCGGAGGAGACGACGACGGCGGAGACTTGCCCGAGCTTTAGGTGCATGAGCGGGCCGTACTGCTTGGAGATTTCCCAGAAGGACTGGTGCGGCAGATTGCCGCGTATCTGGTGGAGGTTACCAATGATCGGGAGCTTCGCGGGGCCCGGCGGGAGCTTTCGGATCGCCGGATTGGTTCTTTCTTCTCGGCCGCCGGCGAGAAGGAGAGAGGAGAGGAGTGCGACGAGGAAGAGAAGGGACAAGTAAACAAGCGCAACCATTTTTGACTGAAAAGGTAGGCACGGCGCGAAGAGATAAAACGCCCTATATCCATTTAAATAGGGCAATTTAGTATGAAACTTTCAAAAACATCCAAAATAATTACTTAATTTTTATATTTGACAAAGTATCTTTTTTCTTATAGCAAAAAAGATAAAAGATAAAAAATAAAAAATAAAATTGTGAAAATTTCAAGAAAACGCTATGAGCATTTGTTGCCGATTGTACCATGATCACCTTACTTACATTTGACTGTCATTTTACAGCTCGTGAACTCAGTTTATCATTTTTTACTATGAGAAAAAAGATATATTTTAAAAAAAAATAAGTGCACTTTTAGTAAATATAAAAAGTTAAGTGCGTGTTTTGTATATTTTTTAAAGTTTGGTACCTAATAAGATAAATTGCTGATTTATTGCAACCTTTTATTCGATTTTATTGCAACACTTAAATAGGGCAATTTAGCACGTAATTACAATCTGCTATCATTCATTGTAGCACGCAATGACTATCAGTTATCTTGATTGTAGCAAAAGAATATTACGTTCATTTTAAATATCTCTCATAATTCATCCTCTTTAATAAAGGTAGAGTCTGTCCGGTGGCTCCATATGATCAGCTCTATGATCATCTGTGACTAGATAATCGAAAAGCTATAGTTGATCACACGATAGGAAAGACATTACCTTGACTTCCTCACCACTATTATAGCAAGTCGATCTACCACCCTCTAGCCAACTAAGCACCCTTGTGGGGACTATGACCTCATACGGTTGGTCCTATGAGCATCTGTGAGGAGGTAAATCGGGAAATTATAGTTGACCACTACGACGGAAGACATTGCGTTGGCTTCATTAAGATTTGACCCTTATCCACTACAGTAAATTTATCCCGTAATAGCCAATTTAACCATGCCCTAGGGCATATGAGTTACCAAAGTTGGAATCTGCCACCCATCCTAGTGTTGGGGCGGCTGTTGCTAGGGATGGGGCTGCAAAAGTAGTTCCTAAATCCTATGTTGATGCAAAAGTCGTTCCTGATGCCTTTAATATATACCTGTTCCTAAAGTAGAATCCACTAGGGAAGCTTCAGTAGAAGACTCAGGTGAAGTAGAAGACTCCGGGGCAGCCTCAGTAGAATCATATGGGGCTGCAAAAGGAGCTAGGGCTCCCGCTCTTGAAGTTCCTGGAGCTAGGGTAGGGTAGGGCTGTTGCTGGTGGGGATAAAGTAGATGCAGCTTTTCCTAGGGATGCTGATTTGAGTTCAACTTTTCCGAGGGATGCTGATCCGAGGGATGCTGATCCGAGGGATGCTGATTCAAGTAGTTAGTAATCATCCGTATGTAACGGAAACCCTGAGAGGGCCATTCCACGTAAGTCAAAGCTTGAAAGTGCCCTAATGGCAGCAACCCGAAGTCAAACCCTAGGAGGGCCGTTTCCGTATCTGTATCCGCCGTTTCCGTATAACCCAGTAGTCAATTTATCTGGTTGAGGAACCTATACCCCACTTGTTCCTATAGGGCTGCTGATGCTACTGCTGTTCCTGTTGCTAAAGGAAAGACTGCTGCTCCCGCAGTTCCTGTCGCTAGGGCTGTTGGAGTAGTTCCTAAAGTAGACTACTTTGGGGCAGATAAATTTGCTACTGCAAAAGTAGCAAAAGGAGAATCTTTTGTTGTTGCTAAACAAAGTAGAATCAGTTCGGGCTTTCAAAGGAGTTCCTAAAGTAGCTCCCGCTGCTTCTGTTGGTGATGCTTTTGATGCGAATGCTGTTTCTGCAGCTGATGAGGTAGTTAGGAATCCTCCTATGGTGATGCTTTTTATGCAGACGCTGGGATAGTAGCTTCTGTTGCTTCTGTTGGTGCTCCTTTAGTTGCTTCTACCTGGCACTTCAGACTCCGGTGATGCTTTAGTAGCTGCTGATTATGATGCTTCAACAGTTGATAGTCTTACTGCTCGTCTAGTGTAGCTGTTGCAGTTACTGTTGCTAAAGTCAATAATACTGCTGCTCTTGCAGTTCTTCCTGTCGATAGGCCCTAATATAATAATAAGTTCCCGCGTCAGTTCCTGTTGCGTAATACTATAATTTCCTGGTGCAGTTGTTCCTAAAGTAGAAGAATCCGCTCCTTGAAAAGGAGATCAATTAGGTGCTTTTGAACCTCTAACTTCATAATCAGTTCGTGCTTGAAAAGTAGTTCCTAAATCAAAAAAGAAAGAAAGTAGAATGCTTCCTTAGTTGCTATTGCTGAAGCTGTTTTAGTTGCCGCTGTTGCAGCTGTTGAGTAAAGAAAGTATGTTGCTCCTGGTGTTGCTGAGTCTAGTAGTGATGCCTTTGGAGCTGGCACTGACCTTGGAGCTGGCACTTCGGGATACGTTGTTGATGATGCTGGGGGTGAGTCTATTGTTGCTGCTGGTGCCATAGGCTTCCACTTAAGAAAAGTTTAAGTCATCGGCTTCGGCTCTTGAGTCAGAGGTTTCGGATTATGCACCTTCGGCTTTTGAGTTAAAGTCAGCAGTAACGGCTTTAGAGTTGAAGTCATCGGCTTCATAGGCTTTTGAGTTCCTTACCTTATTTGAGTTCCTTACCTTAATAGTTGAAGTAGTTAATTATACTACTCAGGCATATCAGTCATAGGCACCTTCGGCTTTTGAGTTGTTACTACACTCAACAGATACGACTGACTATAGGATAGACAGATACCTTACGCACTGAGACTTCCTTAGCTGCGAATAAGACTCACCAGAGGGGGAGGCAGAGGGGGGTCACGGTCTTTAAACTCTGTAGCTAACCGTACGGGAACTAGAGATAAGCATAGAGCTAGCGAGGAGATACTCCCCGAAGCGCAGCTAGAGGGACGCACAGTACAGAAATTAATTACTCTAAGACATAAGTCATCAATTTAGGAAATAAGGACAGACTTCCATGATCATTAGATAACTTAACACTTGAAGCTGGGTTAGTCGCTAAAAAGTACTCCTTAAAAAAAGGAGCTCCTGTTGTTGATAAAGTATAGCTTACTAGGTAGGGCTCCGGAGGCTTGACTACTACTGTTGCTACTGACGATGTTTAGTAATCCTATTGGCTGCTTTAAAAGTAGCTATTGATGCTGCCTTTGGAGTTGCTATTGTTACTGCTCTGAGTACAGTGGTGCTGCCCTTGGAGTTCCCGCTGTTGCTGCCCTAGGAGCTCCCACTTCAGTCACTGTTGCTAGTCTTGATGCAGTTGAGTACACTATTGGTGCTGCTTTGGAGTTGTTACTTATTACACTTAACAGATACTCCTAGTCTTTTAGTAGGGTACAGATAACCTTATGTCCCGAGACGTCCTTATGTTCTGTTGCCGGTGAGAGGCACCCCGAAGGGGATAGGCAAGGAAGGGTACAGTTAGTACACCCAGACGAAGGAAAGGAGAGGACAGACTTAGATGATCATCACCAGACCTGGCACTTGAAGACCTGGCACTTGAAGCTCTTTTAATAGCTCAAGTTGTTGACTTAAAAGGTAAGAAACTAAATCCGGCTTTAGAGGACACTCTTGTTCCTAAAGTAGATAAAGGTGCTTCTTAGTATTACTTTATTAGTTGCTTAGATGAGCATCACCAGACCTGGCACTTGAAGCTGTTTTGGAAGCTTTTGAAGCTGTACAGTTGGTACTCTTCTTAGTCGCTTACGTTCCTGCTACTTTAGTTACTGTTGTTCCTGCCACTACTGCTGCTAGTGTTACTGAGGACACTAGGGCTACTGTTACTGAGGACACTAGGGCTACTGTTACTGCTGTTAGTGAGTCTATTGTTCCGAGGGGGGCTACTGCTGGTGGTCAGTACATTGCTCCTGCTACTGTTGCCGGTAAAAGTCCAGTAGGGCGACTAGTGAAGTGGCTATTCCGAGTAGGGCTGCCGATGCTGAGTAATCTCCTAGGGTTGCTGCTAGTGATGCTTCCGTTGCAGTTGCTGTCGCTACTGTTGCTACTGTTAGTGAAGGCCTAAAATCAATACATGCTCTTGCTGCTAGTGTTGCTCTTTTAGTTCCTTCTGTTGCTGCTACTAAGTACAGTAGGGCTGCTGTTGTTCCTAGTGTTGCAGCTGTTTTATAGTTACTGTTGCTAATGCTAGTACGACAGCGAGCGCAGCTAAGAGGCAGTACATATTTATTGCTGCTAAAGAGTCGTGCTTCCTAGAGTCAACAATTTAAATACTTAGCAGCGCAGACACTCCTCTGCTTTGGATAGTAAATCCTTCGCAAAGGTTGCTACTTAAAGAGTTGCGAGCAACTCTTATGCGAGCAATAAAGACATAGTAATCCATCTAGGAACTAAGGACATACTTAGACCCACCACTTGAAGCTAAAGTTTATCTGACTTTAGAATTAGAAGATCTTAAAGCTAAACTTGTAGAAGATCTTAAAGCTAAAGGTGAGACTCTGTTACTTAATAAAGTAAATGCAGATACTGAGGATACTATTCACGCCTTTGAAGAAGTTATACTATTGAGAGGGGTCTTACTACTGGTGCTAGTGAGGAGACTACTGTTGTTGCTGATGTTGCTAGCGAGGCCACGGGGGCTACGAGGGATGCTACCACTGAGGCGACTGGTGCTACTAGTGATGCCTTTGCAGTTACTGTAGCTGTTCCAGTTACTGTAGTAGCTAGGGCGGCTAGGGAGGCAAGGATTGTATATATTTTAGGAACTACTACTTTCACTTTTCCATAGTATTTCGTCCTCTCTTTATTACCGTACCATTATTTGTACTCGACATTATAATAGTGGAGTCGAATCTTCACTTGTGCAGCTGTCTGATGCTATAGGGTTAGTCTATAGAGAATTGGATTTGGAAGAAGCACGGATGAGAGATCAGATAAGAGGCTGCTCCTCACCCTTGAATCACTCTATATATAGAACTGAATAAAAAAGAACCTATCGTTTGCAAACAAATAGAGGCTAGTTCAATCGTACAAGTAGATTATACTAGGAGTGACGTTGTATCTGTGCTGAATAGGGCCCTAACCTAATATATACGCCGAAGCCCTCCCTCTTAAGATGCCCTATCCCACTGCCCGAACCCGAACTCAGTCTCGTGAATGGTCTTCAATTAGTCTAATATGTGAATGGCATTGTGCCAGCATCTGAACTTAGATATTATTTGAATGGCATTGCACCGGAACTTATATTATATACAGGGCGGAGAGGAAGGTATAGCGAATCAATTATCGTAGGGCCGAACTCATCTCTCGAACACTCTTACTTGCGAGAGTCTCATCCCGGGTCCCGGGGAATTTCTTTCAATCGACACGTCCAAGAAACTGATTCAAGGCATGCGCCTAATATAAAAGTAAATTGCTCGTGAGGAACTCTTAGACTTATAACTAACCACCTATAGGGAGCAATGCGAGGCTCGAAGAGGCGACCAGCGACTACAAGACCAATGAGGGATTGCGGCTCATCGACCAATGCGAGGGTAGGAGCGAATGATAATGACGCGCGAGAACTTATCCGCTGCTCCGTAGAAGTAGGGCTAGGCATAGAAGTAGAGGGCTGGGCGGTAGAGAGGTAGAGGGCGTTGCTTCCCCTCCCGCTCTTCATATGAGGTAGGGCACGTGGAGTCAGGGCACACGTGGAGTCTGCGGGGCTCGGATGATTCTCGCTCCTCAAAGCACTGGTTCCATTCCAACCTCTGTCAAAGGTGGGCTCGTAGTTCTCATCGCAGCCTTCGCATTCGCATTCAATTAGTTTGGAGTCGATCATGATTGGGATTGGCGTGCCGGTCCTGAGCCTCTACTCTGTGATCCGCCTATCCTCTCCCAAACGTCCCCCTAAGGATCTCTCAAAGCCTTGTCTGCTCTTTCATAGGTGGGCTCGTTCCCCGGGATAAGATAAGTAAGGCATCTCTTCCCCTAGCATTACTGGCTAGGATCCCGATTCCAGAGCCTGATTAACTTGGTTGGAGTACTAGAACCGCGTAGTGGGGAGAATCAAACCGATGACAGACCAGACTATCTGACCGTAGCCCACCCGAACAAAAGACTGAGCCAGGTCCGCTTTTTATAATTTAAGGGGCTATAGCACCCGACCTCTGCCTCTCCTACTGTCTTCAGTTCTTGGGAATCTTTCGAATCTGTCCTCTACTCGCATTAGTCGATCAGTGATGCATGGTAGATCAGCTCTTTGTCTCCCATACTATAATAAATTCACGTGGAGACGAAGCCTCAGCCCTATGCCTTTGAATAGTTGGTTGCAAAGATAGGTATTGCATTCATTCAATGGATAGCTTCGATTGCGCTACGCTCTGATTTGCAAAGAAGTAGCATAGCTCTTGCCCCTTGAAAACTATCAATATGAGTTCTCCGGTCCGAGCTTCGTAAGCAAGATTGAATCGGTGGGCTAGTAGTGATGGGGAAGGATTCCCCTGACTCTCTCTGCTCTCTCGTCTTGCTTTATCGAGTCTCTTCTTTCTATGATTGATGATTGCTCGGCGAAAGGACGGCTACTCTATTCTTGCTTCCTGGGGATGACTTGAGCAGGGCAGCATTTGCATTCGATAGGCTGATTGCTTTGATCGCGCATAGCTTGTGAGCTCCCGTCGTTGTCACTCGGACCTTTCACTCGCTCCCCTCACCCATCTGATTGGACGCAGCCTTGGACGGGAACCAGAGTCGGCCCGGTAAACCCATTCTGCCTACTGAATTGCTTGCCTTCGCTTCTTCGATTAGGTGACAACAGAACAGTAGTGAGATTTGATTTGAGAAAAGAAAAAAAGAAATGCTTCAACTGAAATTTATTATAGTATGGGAGACAAACTGAGAAGAGAGACAAGCTCTTTATTTATATGCATCCTTATATAGCAAAACTCTCTGATTCTCTGTTGCTCCGAAAGCTTCCTACTGCTTTGCTTGCTCACTGCATTCGGTCCGAGCTACGATGCCAGCCGAAAGCATCACATTCACAGAGCAGTCAACCGCTCCGCCATCCTCGCCTCTTGAATCGGACTTGTCCCTCCGAAGAACCTACCGAAGAACCTATCCGAATTGTCCCTCCACCGACCAGAAGATTGAACCGCATGAGTCAGAGCGGCGACGGCACAAGTTTTGCAAAGCATTTAATGATGGCAAATCTTTCAGTTCAAGCATTTCTGTTCAACTCAACTACGGCTCATCCCGTTCCTTTCCTTGAATGAGTGGGCTCGGAAATCTTTCTGTTCAAGCATTTCAGTTCAACTACGGCGTTCAAGCATTTCAGTTCAACGGGGGATTATTAGCTCCCGTTCCTGTCCCCAACTTTCTTCAGAGTAGTACTTCTCGGGTGGCGTCCCGCCTAAAATAAATATAAATCGCTGGTCGGCAAGATCTGGTTCTTAGGTGGGCGAGCGTAACTTCTTTCTTCATTATTTGCAATCCGCTGCTTTACCATCTGAAGCAATCATTAAACACAAACACAGCGCAGCGCGATCTTTGCAAATACTAGACTATCTATAATTAAAGTCAAGAATAGGCTCTCGGCCCTGTATATATATTTGGCTCGGAGACGCGTGCGGTTCCTCTAATAGTACGCATTCGGATCAACACCTCCTGAATCTCTGCCTTCTGTGCCCTAACGACTGAAGACGGTGCACGCACTGTGAGCCATTGAGAGTCGATTACCTGCCCATGCGAACTACTTACTAGATTTTTGGCGAAGAAAGAGAAGCTCGCCTACTTGAACTACAAGCTTCTCAATACGAGTGTCGTCCATCGCATGCCCTCCCTTACGAGCTAGTTCTTTACACTTGACCTCTTCTCTTCTTTACGCCCTTGGCTTCATTTGCTCTTTACTCTTTCGTACGCATGCATTCGGATCTCGCAACCGCTCCCCTAGAAGAGGAACCGAACCTTCATTCTTTGACTGAGCACACCGAGGACTAGAACTCCCCATCGCACCCGTCCGATGCCGATCCAACAACTCACCGAACTCGAATAAAGAACAAAAGTAGTGCTTGAACAGTCTTATGGGATAAAAAGAATGGACAAATTCTACTCCTTTCCAAGCGACACTACTTCCGCAGCTATATCGGACTCTAAATAGATCAAAAAAAGACTCTTCTCCGAGCAACACTACTTTTGCTTATATATTGGACTGCCATACGAGACTCCTTTCCCCTATTTGATTGGACGGGAACCGATGACTCACAGCACCTACTGAATGAGGGGAAGCGAATGCTAGCTGACATAAGAACTCATCTCTTACTTGCCGCGTCAAGATTTTCTCACTTATTATTATTATTATTACTCGCAGCAAATTATAGTATTACGAACTTAATATATATACGGGGTGAAATATATATACAGGGCCAAAAATCTAGTAAAAGGAGATAAATAGCCTTTGGGGCTATTTACGACTAATCCGAATCTTTCCTAACTATAAAACGTACTTACAACTTATATTATAGTATGGCTTAGTCGTAAATAGCCCCAAAGGCTATTTATATGCCTCTGCGTAGCAGAGGTACTTATCTTATATTATATACAGTTAGTCTACGCCTTTGGGGCTATTTATCTCCTTTATATTTATTTTAGGTTGGAATTCAATGCTTTGTTTGCTCCTTTCGCATGAAGCTTCCTTACCCGGCTGCATATGCTCTTTCTCCGGAAAAAGAGTCTTAAGTGCCTACCGAGTCCTTTCCGAACCCTTAGATCTTTCGTAGTTTCGTAGTGAACGACTGTGCTGCTAAGTCTAACTAGGCATATTGAAACTGAATCTGCTCTTCCCGTGCCCCGCTCCCTGTATTCAGCTCCCCGTTCAAGTTCTCCTTTTGTTCGGGCTCTATCGGCACTCAATACTAATTCAAGCTAGTCCCCAGTAGAGGTACCAGCACCGTTCTTCTTATTAAGAGAAGCAACTGCGAAGGTTGAGTGATAGGAAAGATACCGTATACTACTATGAAAAAGCTACACCATTCACTGCAGCAACAGCTACCAACTCTACCGGGAAAAGAGTGATAGGCGCAATGCCATTAAGGTTGGTCTTCTTTCGTCCCTATAGCTTACGCGAGAGCTCTCAAGTCAGTCGCCCCTTGCCTTTCCGAGTTCAAAAGAAAGGAGACCCACGGGAGGGGAAGAAAGAGAAAGAGAGAGTAGGTTGAAAGATGGTCTTTAAGAGGCACTTTCGCGTACTAAAGGATAAGGATCCAAAGCACGGGGAAAAGCTTCTATTTAGATTCTTGTTATGAACGCTCCAATCCAATAAACCTCTCCCTACCGGTCGGAACTCAAGGTACGCCATAGTTGATTAAATCAAGGACAACTACAGCTGCGGAGGACTCGTACAGAGCTATTGAAAGGAAAGCAAGACCATTCTTATATGACACTACGCCGACGTTGGAAGCATTAGAAAGGACGTTAAACTGTTATTATACGTGAATTGTTTGAGGCTATATATAATTATTTGATATTTAACTCGTACGAGGTTTAAGCTAATCTTGTTCCTTTAATGGGCCTTACTATATATTTGGCGAGGAATGAATCATACTTTTTCGGGACAAGAATAAAATTAGTGCCTGTAGAGTGAATCCGAGTTCAAACCTTCTCCACTAGTCGTTCGCGTTCGTTATAAGAAGATCTTTCTCCGCCTACAAGGAAAGGTAGTTTACGCCGGCATATGAAAGGTCTCATCCCGTACTCAAACAGATAGTCTCTTTCAACTGGCAGGACAACAACAACTGCTACTGACTCGGGAGGCAAAAGAAAATAAACAAAGATGCCTAGCCTAGAACGGCTTATGAAAGAGATTAAGCTCAAGTTCAGTGGTTGAAACCTCTGTAATCGATCGATGGGAACCTCGAAGCTGTCTGGGGTAGGAGCAAACTCATATTAGGCACTGCCGCAGCACCAACTGGTACAAGGAAGAGGCACGATAGCGAAGATCAATCCATCTCAATCTACAAAAAGCATTGCCTTGGGCATGCAACCCAAATAGAAAGACCGCTCGCTCGAAGAAAACTCTTTTAGAGCCTGGTACAAGCCAAGCCCCCTCGATTCGGCAACAAGAGTCGGTTATGGAATAGTCTTTTGGTCGGCCTGAGGACGGCCGGTAAGCTTTATCGCGGACCTGCCTTGCTGACAGGGAGGATATGAAATAGATAGTTGCACTTGCCTTCACTTAGAAAGTCTACGCCCTCTATTAGAGTCAAGTAAGGCATGCTCTCGAAACTAGATTCACTTGTTCTTGTCTCCGGCGATTAACCTATTCCAGAGCAGTCTGGTGATTAGCCTATCTCGCACTACTCGAAGCCTTCGTAAACTCATTGTCGGGTTCTATCGTAGTGGAGGTGAGGGTATCCGTAAGGGTATCATAGGCTCGAGCACACGTGCGAGAGGGCCGAGGAAACGGTAGAGTGAATGGCCGATAGAACTACTCTTGCAGGAATTTATTATAGTATGGGCAAATATAGTCAATTCTTGCAGCAAATTATAGTATTACGAACTTAATATATATACGGGGTGTACCTGAATGTACGTTCTCTTCGGGGATCGCAATTATACTGGTAATGATTTCTTGGGAGCCTAAAATAAATATAAATTAGGAAAGATAGGCTCGACTAATATTGATAAGGAGAGGGCCGAGGAAACGGTAGAGTGAATGGCTATTCAAAACGTATACTGATCTGCCCTTAATAGTCGAATTTACTTTACTTAGGGGCAGCGGATTATTACCAGTATAATTGCGTGCCTGCAAAAGTAGTAGTTCCCGAACTTAATATAGTCTAGTCGTAAATAGCCCCAAAGGCGTAAACTAATCCGTCTTACTATAATATAAGTACCTCTGCTATGCAGAGTAGATAAATAGCCTTTGGGGCTATTTACGACTAATCCGAATTTACCTAAAAGAAATAGAAAGGAGATAAATAGCCCCAAAGGCCCTGCATTCATAATATAAGTTCTAATCCGCCTGTATATAATATAAGTTCCTCTGCTACCCCTGATTAGTCGTAAATAGCCCCTTTGGCTATTTATCTGCTCTGCATAGCAGAGGTACTTATCTTATATTATATACAGTTAGTCTACGCCTTTGGGGCTATTTATCTCCTTTACTAGATTTTTGGGCAGATAAATAGCCAAAGGGGCTATTTACGACTAAGCCATACTATAATATAAGTTCAAATATATAGTAAGGGCCGCCTTACTATAATATAAGTTCCTCCTCAATTGTATATATTAGGGCCCTTACTATATATTGGGGAGATAAATAGCCCCTTTGGGGCTATTTACGACTAATCCGAATCTCCTCTCGCCAAATATATATACAGGGCCGCCATACTATAATATAAGTTCAAATATATAGTAAGGGCCGACGACTAATCCGACGTACTTATATTTTTGGGCACGACTGGTCCCTAATATAAAAGTAAATTCCCTAAAATAAATATAAATTGTCCGATAGGCATATTTCGACCATATATATAAGGGCCGTAAGGGCTCGCCATACATATAAGTTCTAGGGCCGAGGAAATGGCAGATCTTTCCCAATATATATACAGGGCATTTCCTCGGCCCTAGAACTTATATGTATGGCGAGCCATCTAAAGATGCCCTTATAGTCGGAATTTATATTTATTTTAGGGCACTCCTTTTCCCTACCAACATACTTTCATACCTCCAATCGGGGGGCTACTTCCGTCTCGCACTAACCCGCTTTTCCCTGCTACCGCTACTGGTACTGACTCATCTTACTTCCTAAAACTCTTATCTATTGGAACGGCTACTGGAACAATAACTGAGACTCGCTACCTCCTTTAGAACTGGATTGAATTGAATACTAGTTGGTGAGGGCTTTTTCCCATCTCTGGCCAACTAGTAAGTAGGTCGAGTCCAAACTCATTTCAAACTAGCGTAGCTGACTGACGCTTTTACCTTTAGAGTCAATTATGCGAGTCAAGCGTAGCTAAAGGAAATCGAGAAGAGGGTTTCTCATTCACCCAAAAATCTTTTTTAGTCAAATCTGGCACCCAAAGAGTGAATGGTTGAAGCTTGTAGCCTGTAGTCTGTGGTGTGCCTTTCACGAGAAACAATGCCATGTTAGCTGCAGTTGGTTGAGTGCCGACCTTCAACATGTAAAGAAAAAGGATAATTGCGCTAGGCGCTCTCTTAAAAACTCAAGTTAAAGAAGCCCGCATACCCACTCTTCTTTCCCTTGAGTTTTTATCTTTAAACCCTGGCTAATACAATGTGATGGCGGAGCCGTTCGTGGTGGGATTAGACCCACCATCTCACTGGACAGAGGAGCCGTTCGTGGTGTGGACCCCCTACCCCCATCCACTCACTGGCGAAGACGACCGAGGACAGAGAAGGGGTAGGGCAAGGAGGGAGTGTGTATTGTGCTTTCCTAATGTTGTATAGTTTTTCTCCTTGGGCAGAGGGCTTCGGGACAGGAAAACTCGACTGAAGGGCCGGTACTAGCTTTTAAACTTCCTCGTTTTTCTTGTTTTGGAATTTTCCAGATCAATAACTTGAGCTATATTCCATTTTCACATCTGGATAAAAGAGAAGACAGATTCATTCCTACTTTCTTTGGCAAGTGAGGTTCGGGAAGCATATCCCTTTAATTAAAAGACGCGAAAGCCGGGAATTAATTGAGACTCTGAGCGGAGTACCCACCCTCTTGCAGCACCTTCTACACTTTCTCCGGCACATGATTTTGATTATTCTTTCTGTAGGGAAGGACGTGCTCCCAGGCTTGGCTGGCAGGAGTTAATCTGTCAGTAGACACCTAGTCGAATAAATGAATGAAAAGAGGAGAAAGACTCATCATTGGCGGCAGATGGTCATTCCCGGAAACAGAATCAGACGAGGAATAAAGACTTTAGAAGGCCCGATTTTATCCACGCATCGCATACTTAAGTAGGAAAAGCAGAGTACTTAATGGCTTGAGTTCCTTCCTTCGGGAAAGGGTGAGGCAGAGCAGTCAGTGAAAGAGCACAATAGATCCATCCGTCTTTTCGTGCCCAGTCGGGAGGTTCCAGGCCCTGACTTTAGGAACTTATTAAATTCCTAAAAGAGAGAGAGCGAGCCCGGTCAGTTCGACTAACCCACTGAATGCCTACGCCAACTAGTAGTCGCTTCTACATTCATTCCCTGACCTTCCATACGAAGCTAAAGGAATAGCCTACGGAGTCTGGAGCTGTAGAGCATGAGAGTGAAGAGGAGGCCTCTCCCTCATTCAAAAATAGATAGCAGTTAGGCAGACGAAGGGCTCAATCTGGCTCTTTCTTTCCGGCGAGCATTTAATTCGATTAGCAAGAGCAGAAGAGTCAAAGGCTAGAGTAGAGGCTCCAGATGCTTTGCTGAAAGGAGCGAGTAAAAAAAAACAACTTCTTTATAAGTTCTGAGTTGCGACTGAAGAGGAGCGAAGAAAAGAACAGGAGCGAGTTCAAGGACGCGTGCGAATCTGTGTTCAAAGGGTCGGTCCCAGGAAGGAGGCCAGCTCGATCCTTAGCTAATGCAGATGCCGTGATTATTGAATGAGTGCGATTCTTGCCTTTGCTAGTTTTTTCATATACGAAAGCAGATGGAAAAAGTAGAGATATGAGCGCTGTGCTACTAGGAGACTATGCAGAGAGAAAGAGTGGATTTCCGTTCAAGTCTGAGTCATTATCCCCGAACGCAGCTGCCAAGAGACTTGATAGTGGCTAGTGCGAATCCTAACCTCTTTCATCATATGAATCTTCGGCTTACTTGAAAGAAAGGGCACTATAGTAGATCTGCTAGGCTGTCCTTCGTTCGTCACTTTCCTCTCGCGTTACTAATCGTTCGCACCAGGTCTTAATGAACGTTGTTCGCACCTGTCAGAAGTTCAGAGAGCCCAATTGTACCGAAGAAGGACGAGTAGCTGCGAGACCTTCAAAAGCGCCCGTGCTACCTAGGCTCAGTCAGCCTATCGAAGACTCAAACAAATAGACCGAGCAAGGAATACACTGTCTTCTTCCTGCCTTCAGTCTGGCTCTGTCTTCGCCCTTTCTGCTCATGTCTCTCTAGTCTGCCCTCTTGGCCTTCTGTCCCCTTCCTTCCTCGAGCTACTCTCTTCCTCTAGCAGAGAGAGAGGAACGAAGGTACGAGACGACATTCGATCAGATGAGCAGCAAGCTCTATTTTGTCTAAAGTTCCAACTCTTGCTCTGCGTCATTACATTCGCTCGTAATCTCCCCTTTCAAGTCAGAATGCCAGGTACAAATCAGCTGATCACGGCATCTGCTCTTGCAAGCTTTGATGATAGAGATCCTAGGAGGCTAGCTAAGGTTTCGACTTACTGAATGCACTCAGGGACGCTTTCCTTATAGGTCTGGGTGTGAGGGAATCAAGAGATAGATTCTTTCTAGAGGAACTTATATTATAGTAAGGCGAGACAGACTCCTTTTTTTATAATAAAAGAAACTCACATAGTTCCAGGTAGAGATAGAAAGATGAAGAACCAAGATCCCATATCTGAATTCAAGGCTTCACGTCGCTGTCGCAGGAAACTGACTTTTATATTAGGCCCAAAAATAGAAGCCAATATATATACAGGGGGATTAGTCTACAATTGCTACGCAATTTACGCCAAATATATAGTAAGGGCCGCCTTACTATAATATAAGTTCCTCTGCTATGCAATTTAACTCCTATGCGTAGCAGAGTCGATCGGATTAGTCGTAAATAGCCTTTGGGGCTATTTATCTCCTCTGCTACGCAATTTACGCCAAATATATAGTAAGGGCCGCCTTACTATAATATAAGTTCCTCTGCTATGCGAGGAGATAAATAGCCCCAAAGGCGTAGACTAATCCGCCTGTATATAATATAAGTACCTCTGCTACGCAGAGGAGAGAAATAGCCTTTGGGGCTATTTACGACTAATCCAAATCTCCTCAATTTACTATATTAGGGCCCTTACTATATATTGGGGAACTTATATTATAGTAAGGCGGATTAGTCTACGCCTTTGGGGCTATTTCTCTTCTTGGGGCTATTTATCTCCTTTTCCTAGGCCCCAAAAACCTAGTAAGTAATTATGTCAAATTCATAGGCTATTTACCTAGGCTTTGAGTCAAATTCATAGGCTATTACTATACAAGGAGTGAACTTACTAATATAATAATAAGTCGCTTTCTCCCGATAGCGCAACTTTCCTTATCTTCTCTTTCTTTAGTCGCTCCGGCTACGTTTCACTTGCTCCTCGGCTTTCAGTCGCTACTCATCACTTATATATTAGCTAGACTAAATACTAGTAGCACCTATCCCAAGCCAGCTCTCTTTCTTGTGCAGAAGAAAAGAAAGTCGACCAGGCCTCTTCCACCTACGTATGAATTTGAATAGGGCGGGTAATATAGTAAGGGCTTTAGGGACCTGCTGAATCTCAGTTCAAAGGCCTGGCTGCAGGATCCGACTAATGCCGAGCTAGGAGATGATGATTTAACGGAATGCCGAGCACAAATCGGTCTGCAGAGTTTCTTGACCCCAATATATAGTAAGGGCCCAGCACCCGCATATGAGCTTATTAGGCTCTACTCCAAGACTAGCCCGCGAGGAAGTCGTCTTCATTCATATGTTCGGCAGGAGATAAGTCCTGGCGGGAGCAGGGCCCTGTATATATATTTGGCCAATTGTACGCTGGCACATAAAGATCCCCTTTTGGTTCATTCATTCTGCAAATAACTTCTATACTAAGGAGAAGTTGCCAGGGCGG
>NC_133876.1:11500355-11520792 GCF_044706935.1 Curcuma longa
CAGAGCATGCTTCCTGTGCACAGCGACCCCCGGCGCTTCTTCCATGCTCACCTCCTCCTCTCTAATTCCCGGCGGCAACTGCCAGTCGAAGGAGTACAAGAGGTTGGCCAGCGCCAACTCTACCATCAGCATCCCCAGATTCTTCCCCGGGCAAATCCTCCGCCCCTCGCCGAACGGAATCAGCTTGAAGTCATAGTGAGCAAACGAGTCCACCGCCGGCGACGCCATGTTAACAAACCTCTCCGGGTCGAACACCTCCGGTCTCTCCCACGCATCCGTATCCCTCCCGATCGCCCATGCGTTCACGTAGATCGTCGTCTTGGGAGGAATTTGGTACCCGTTGCTTAAAGTGACCGGGTGCATGGTTTCCTTGATGAGCAGCGGCGCCGGCGTGTGCAGTCTCATCGTCTCCTTGACGATGCGTTTGAGGTAGTGAAGCTGGTGAAGGTCGCTCTCCTCCACCTTCCCTTTGCTTCTCCCCACGCAGCTTCTCACTTCCTCTTGGGCTCTCTTCATCAACTCCGGCCGCCGGATGAGCTCCGCCATCGCCCATTCCACCACAGACGACGAGGTATCCGTCCCGGCGATGAAAATATTCTGCCAATAATTGAATTAGATTTAACTTCGCGCAATTTATTTTGACATCGAAACTGAAAATAATTGTCACCATAAGAATTCCTTTGAGGTTCTCCTCGTCAGCTTCCCATCCTTCTGCAACCGAATCAGAACATCCATTAAATCCTCATCATTTTCGCTTCCCTGATTCGACTCTTCGAGTCGATATGGCGATCGATGAATTTCTGGTAGATGCCGTCGAGCTCAAGAAACGATTTCCGAAGCCTGGATTTCATCCCTGTCGCCACATCGACCCACCCGAGCAGGGGAAAGTAGTCTGCCACGAAGAAGCTAGTCACCACCTCCTGCGCTTCCCTGAGCACGTCGTAAACGCTGCTGCTTGGAGATTTCCCGGAAGGACTGGTGCGGCAGATTGCCGCGTAACTGGTGGAGGTTACCAATGATCGGGAGCTTCGCGGGGCCCAGCGGGAGCTTCTGGATCGCCGGATTGGTTCTTTCTTCTCGGCCGCCGGCGAGAAGGAGAGAGGAGAGGAGTGCGACGAGGAAGAGAAGGGACGAGAAAACAAGCGCAACCATTTTTGACTGAAAAGGTAGGCACGGCGCGAAGAGATAAAACGCCCTACATCCATTTAAATAGGGCAATATAGTATGAAACTTTCAAAAACATCCAAAATAATTACTTAATTTTCATATTTGACAAAATATCTTTTTTCTTATAGCAAAAAGATAAAAGATAAAAAATAAAAAATAAAATTGTGAAAAT
This sequence comes from Curcuma longa, assembly GCF_044706935.1. NCBI lineage: Eukaryota > Viridiplantae > Streptophyta > Magnoliopsida > Zingiberales > Zingiberaceae > Curcuma > Curcuma longa. The sequence continues at coordinate 11,501,695 of NC_133876.1, forward strand.
TTCAAGAAAACGCTATGAGCATTTGTTGCCGATTGTACCATCACCTTTCTTACATTTGACTGTCATTTTTTACTATGAGAAAAAAAGATATTTTCTAAAAAATAAGTGTAATTTTAGTAAATATAAAAAGTTAAGTGCGTGTTTTGTATATTTTTTAAAGTTTGGTACCTAATAAGATAAATTGCTGATTTATTGCAACCTTTAATTCGATCTTATTGCAACACTTAAATAGGGCAATTTAGCACGTAATTAACTTTAATAAAATTGACTTTGACCAGCATACAGCTATCGGTTATCATTCATTGTAGCACGCATTGACTATCAGTTATCTTGATTGTAGCAAAAGAAAATTACGTTCATTTTAAATATTTCTCATAATTCATCCTCTTCAATAAAGGTAGAATCTGTCACCCTAGTGGCTCCATATGATCAGCTTCGTGATTATCTGTGTGGAGGTAAAATTGAAAAGCTACAGTTGATCACACGATGGGGAAGGCATTGCCTTGACTTCCTCACCACTATTATAACAAGTCGATCTACCACCCTCTAGCCAACTAAGCACCCTTGTGGGGATTATGGCCATATACTGTCGGTCCTACGATCATCTGTGAGGAAGTAAATCAGGAAATTATAGTTGGTCACTACGACGGAAGATATTGCGTTGACTTCGTTGAAATTCGACCCTTATCCACTACAGTAAGTTTATCCTGTAATAACCAATTCAACTATGCCTTAGGGGCATATGAGTTACCAAAGTTGGAATCTGCTAGCTACCTTGATCATCTGTGAGGAGGTAAATCAGGAAACTGTAGTTAGCCATGATGGAGATGGAGAGGGCATTGTCTCGGTTTCATTGAGATTTGACCCTTATCTACTTCAGTAAATTTGTTTCATCATAACCAACTCAATTATGCCCTGGAAATATATGAGTTAAATATATGATATTACCATCGATGAATTAATATCTTATGATAGTATTCATCACTTGACGAATTAAGTACTTTCATAAGCAATCAAAGATATCTAAATTTCCTTTGCGTGTACATTATTTGATGGCCACTTTCATAATGAAAATGAATTTTATTTTTCCTTATTTGTACCACGGATATCATGTGCTCCAAATCTGACTTTTATTATTATAGATTTTCAATTGTTAATTTGGTCAGTCAGATAGATGGATCATCGATAAGGCAATGGCATGAACCGTGAAGGTGGGTATGACAATATTGATGTTTTCATGGTTAACACCCCCTTCAAATAATAGATGTATCTTTTTTAAAATTATCGTTACTAAATCATGTCGGTCATCGAATTATCTTTTAGGATATTAACACACTCTTTTAAACAAATTTATGTTTATGGATAAAATTTTTAAGGTCAAAGCAAATATAATCAAACATTCTTTTTTAAAAATGATATTAATTGTCTTACTTAGATATTTATAATTTGAGAAATGATACATTACATGAAAACACAACATGAAAATGTAACATGACACACTACACGATATCGATGTGGAATCCACTATATGGATGTGAGACCCAAGTCTATAGTGTGTCATGTTACATTTTCATATTGTGTTTTCATGTAGTGTATCATTACACTTATAATTTATTAAGAAATGATACACTATATAAAAATACAACATGAAAAATGCAATATGATATATTACACTGTATGATGTGGGACTCAAGTCTATAGTATATCATGTTACATTTTCATATTATATTTTCATGTAATGTATCATTGCTCTAATTTATTAGTAACCATCTTCGAACATACAATGACCTACTACTTGTAATAAAAACATTTTAAATTTTGAATTCTAGCAGACTTTTGAAATCTTAAATCTCTTTCAAAAAAAGAGAGGAAAAAAAAACGTAAGAAAAGAATTTATAATTAGAGGATTGAATAGAGTTTCTTTTATATATAGATTTCTGTAAGAAAATATATATATATATATATATAAGTATGTCTATTAGAAATATCATTACTTATTTTATATTTCCTTTTTGTTGTCACATATAATTAGTTATCAATTAATTGATCTATTAATTAAATCTTCTTCTTATTACAAATAAAAAATATCTCTATTCTGCAAAAAAAAAAATGAAGATTAAAACTTTAGTTTAGTGAAAAAAAGGCAGGAGTGAGAAAAAAAGAGAGGTGATTATCTAAATCTATCATAATTTTATTTTTGGATTCAACTCAGAAGATCTCGATCATATTAATGAAATATCTTCCATCTTATAAACTCATGATTTTCTCTATATATTTTTAATATGAAATTTTGATTATAATCTCAACATAAATTAAATAGGGATAGGATGACTATTTCACGAATATATTATCGTAAACTAATTTTCCAAATGAATAAGAAATTAATGCCTAATGAAGGGTTAATTTGATATAATTACATAGAAGTTTTCGACTGATGGAGTGTATCAGTCGACTGATATCACTATTCGAACAAACAGAAAGTTTAGAACTTGATTATGTGATTTGATTAATTAGGCAGCAGTCGACTAATGCTGAGATGGATAGAATTGTTAAGTTTAGCGGTGAGCAAAAGTTCGATTAAATCGATCAAATTGACCAAATTTAAAAATTCAATTTGGTTATTTTAGAATTTTACTTTTTAAAAAAAAATTAATTAATTGGTTAATTTTATTCGGTGTAGATTTTAAAATATCTTATTTGGTTAAACCGAATAAACTGAATTAATCAAAATAAAAAATAATCTATAAATTCCTAAGTAAATGAACCTATAAATCTCCAATTAATCGATAAATCTCCCATAATACCTAAAAAATTTAGTTATTTCGGTTATTTTGATTTTCGACTGAATTAATTGATATTTTATATAAGTTGGTTCAGTTAGTTCAAAAAAATTCAGTTCTGTTCAATTTTGATTATTTCGGTTTAGTTCGATTTTAACCAAATACTCCTAGTTTAATTGACGGGTTAGAGCAATGTTAAAATCTATAATTGATCAATCGACTAATGAATAAGATTAGTCGACTGATAGACGAAAATCAGCCCAAGCAACAACCCTATAAAAGAAGGTTTTGATGGAGCCGAATCATAGAGGTTTGAGTACGAAGTGTTGTTGTATTTTTGGACCTACAAGAGGCAATTGCAAACAACAAGAAAGTGTCTAAAGCAAGATTCACATAAAATAGTTACTTTTATTGTATTTACTTTTATCTCTTGTATTTGCTTGTATTGTTTGTATGAACAGCTTGTAAAAGACTTCTTCGCCTCCAAAAGGTATTTAACAAAGAAAAAAAACATAGTGATAGATTGCTATTATTAGGTCTTAGAGTATCCGCTTTGAGAGGTGGTGAATCAAGTAAGATCTTATTGTTATGCATGTGGTGTTGAGTTTGCTTAAAGTTTCCGCTAGACATTCAAACGACGAACACGAAATCAAGACAAAGGAATCAGAGACCCTCTTTAGCTCACATGAGTCTTAACAAATGGTATTACAGTGAGGTTGCTCTCATCGGACTAACCGCCGAAAGGATCACAAAGCTAGAGGAAGAAGAAGAAGCTACATTTTTAGAGCCCTCCAATACCAACAAGTCTTTGTACTGATCACCCAAGGAGCCGAGTTTGAAATGGATCCCTAAGATGGATTTGAATATGACATCCAAACACCTCCACCTTTCAGATTGGGAGGTTTTGATTAATAGAAAGTGAGAATGAAAAATTTCTTGATGATGAACATCGAGAATTGGTTCATCCTAATAGAGGGTTTCGAAGCCCCAAAAGATAGCAAAGGGAGACTCCTCAAGAAGAAGAAATGAATAAAGGAGCAAATTTGAAAATCCAAGATAAATGATAAGATAATAAAAATTTTGATTAATTTGATGCCTAATACTGTTTAATTGGTTCAAGAACAAGAGAACTTAAGGTTAAAAGGTACTCAACATCCAAGATGGAGAAAGTTGAAAAAAAAAATCCACCTCAAAGATTGAGGAGGGGGAGGATAAGCCCTCAACTTCTTGAGTCGATGAGAAGAAAGATTCTACCACTTCTATGAGCGAAGATATTTCAATTCATGAGGTGAAATAAGTTCAAATAAAGATTATATTATATGTTTTGAGTGTAAGGTGAAGAGACACTATAAGAATTGATTTTTTTTATACATAAGAGGTAGGATAAAGGATTTAAGTTTTAAAAAAAATATGCTTTGACATAAGACCTAACTTAAATATATTATCAAACATAAAAGGGAGAGATTATTAGAACAATATACCTCTAATCAAGATTGACCAAGCTTAAATTGATTTGAGTTGAATTTCGATATTTGATCAATATATTTGATGTGAAAGCCCGGACTCCCTGGCGTTGGGCTTTGATGGCGAGCACCACCTGATTTTGAGTCTTTGAACCCAAGTGCCAAACACATTATGTTTCTCAAGCCCAACTTCGCTCGATGCCCGACTGAACCCAATAACTTCAATCATTTCCTTTCAGGCCCGGCCCAATCCCATCCTGACTCCTTTAATCACATATTAATATAGGTACCAATGTCTAAATTTAGATAAGTGCATTTTTCTCTTTAAAGGCCAACACAGAGTGCCCTTTGGCATAAGATAAGATAGAAATTTAACCAAACTCTAGCTAATTTCCTATCTTTAAAAATTTCCATATCAAGTGAGAAATCACTCACAAGCATACTCTCTGTCTTCTCTTTCTTTCACTAATAGGTTCATTGAATACATGCGCTAGTGTTATAAGAAATATCAGACAAATAATAAAAAGTAATTATTTTATATGATTTATTTTTATAACTAATAAATATATATTTATACAGATTGTCTAAATAGTATAAATATCATAGTGCAATATCGATCTTTAATAGCATATTCTTCCTGCAGAAAACTGCAAGCTATACTTTAATTTATAAGTGAGCTATTTTCAAATTAATTTGACATTTTATTGTTATTATATAAAACACTGTTCTCCACTTATTCAATTCCACAACTGTATCGGAGACGCGCTCAGTTTGCTTCAGATTTGGCGGCCATCAGGCACAGAGCATGCTTCCTGTGCACAGCGACCCCCGGCGCTTCTTCCATGCTCAACTCCTCTTCTTTCATTCCCGGCGGCAACTGCCAGTCGAAGGAGTACAAGAGGTTGGCCAGCGCCAACTCCAACATCAGCAACCCCAGATTCTTCCCCGGGCAAATCCTCCGCCCCTCGCCGAACGGAATCAGCTTGAAGTCATAGTGCGCAAACGAGTCCACCGCCAGCGGCTCCATATTGTTAACAAACCTCTCCGGGTCGAACACCTCCGGTCTCTCCCACGCATCCGGATCCCTCCCGATCGCCCATGCGTTCACGTAGATCGTCGTCTTGGGAGGAATTTGGTACCCGTCGCTTAAAGTGACCGGGTGCATGGTTTCCCGGTGGACAAGCATCGGCACCGGCGGGTGCAGCCTCATCGTTTCCTTCACGACGAGTTTGAGGTAGTGAAGCTGGTGCAGGTCGCTCTCCTCCACCTTCCCTTTGCTTCTCCCCACGCAGCTTCTCACTTCCACTTGGGCTCTCTTCATCAACTCCGGCCGCCGGATGAGCTCCGCCATCGCCCATTCCACCACCGCCGACGAGGTATCCGTCCCGCCGAGAAAAATATTCTGCCAATGATTGAATCAGGTTTAACTTCGACGACAATTCATTTTGACATCGAAACTGAAAATAATTAATGTCACCATAAGAACTCCTTTGAGGTTCTCCTCTGTCAGCTGCCCATCCTTCCGCAACCGAAGCAGAACATCCAATAAATCCTCATTCTCTTCGCTTCCTGATCGACTCTTCGCGTCGAGATGGCGATCGATGAATTTCTGATAGATGCCGTCGAGCTCAAGGAATGATTTCCGAAGCCTGGATTTCATCCCCGTCGCCACATCGACCCACCCGAGCAGCGGAAAGTAGTCTGCCATGAAGAAGCTAACCAACGCCTCCTGCGCTTCCTTGAGCACGTCGTAAACTCTGAGATCGTCCCCGGCGATGTCTCGACCGAAGGCCGTCCTGCATGTCGTGTTGCAGGAGAAGTACAGGGCGAGCTCACTCACGTTGACGGCGAGGGAGTTCGAGATGCGAGAAGAGATATGCTTCACCATCCTCGCGATCTCATCTTCTCTTACGGACGCGAAAGAGTTGATTTTTCTAGCGCTCAAGAATTCGACGGTGCAGAGCTTGCGTAGCTGCCTCCAGCTCTCGCCGTAGGGCATGAAAGCGATGTCGGAGCCGCCGTAGGAGATCTCGGAGGTGGCGACGCTGTGGGGTCGGGAGCAGCAGGCGAGGTCGAAGGTCTTGAGGACGTCCCTGGCGAGGGCGGCGGAGGAGACGACGACGGCGGAGACTCGGCCGAGCTTTAGGTGCATGAGCGGGCCATACTGCTTGGAGATTTCCCATAGAGACTGGTGCAGCAGACTGCCGCGTATCTGGTGGAGGTTACCGATGACCGGGAGCTTCGCAGGGCCGGGCGGGAGCTTCCGGATCGCCGGATTGGTTCTTGCTTCTCGGCCGCCGGCGAGAAGAAGATAGGAGAGGAGTGCGACGAGGAAGAGAAGGGACAAGTAGACAAGCGCAACCATTTTTGACTAAAAAATGGGCACAGCACGAAGAGATAAACCGCCCTACATCCATTTAAATAGGGCAATTTAGCATGAAACTTTTAGAAACATCCAGAACAAACTTTTCATATTTATTATAAAGTTTTATCTAAATATTCTGTCCGAAATTAAAGGATGGGATGAATTGATAAAATAATTACGATTGAATAATTTTTGTTCCGGCTGGATGTCATCATCGGTCAAACTATCAGTCAATAATATGTCACCTCAATCTTCGTTGATCCCACTGACGAGAAAAACATGAGGAAAAAGAGAACTGAACGAGCAGATTAGCAGGGCGTCGGGGATTCCCTGCGGAGCCACTCCGACGCTAAGTCAGCCAAAAGCAGAAAGGGAGAAAAAGAAATAGTATGTGTGTGTAAAGAATTCGAGCCCCTTTTTTTTTTATACCTGTGGGGGTTTATATAATAGCAGATGATCTCTGGAGATTAACACGTGCGTTTAGCTGTTAATGCGGCATTAACAGCACGATCTCTGATGGTTTCCAAACATCCAACGGCTCAACAGCGTTGATTATCTTCATTCGACAGTTGTGCGCATAAGTGTGCGACCAAGTTTGGATTTTCGGAGACCAAGTTTGGGAACTTGGTCACCGTCCTTATCCTTTTGGATGAGCTGATAAGTCTGAGCCAAGGAGAAGGGTTAGTGTATTTGCCCATTGATGGCTGACCTGACGTGTGAGGTAGAAGATATGTGGCTGAACTGTATGAATGACCGAACTGTGAGAGCATGTGACCGAGCTGTATGAATGGCCGAGCTGAACTGGTCTGAATGTATAGCGGAGCCGACCTGAATGTGTAGCCGAGCTGACTATACATCTTACCGAGCTGACCTGTATGTGTGGCCGAGCTGAACTGGCCGTGTTCAAGGAGAAGGGTTATCTGTTGTCTGTTATCGATACTCCTGTTTTCTTTTTGGTGTTTTACTTCTTTAGGATTTTACTCAAGTTCATGGATTTAAATAAGAAATTAAATTGCTTTGATTTATATAGCGATTTTGTTTAAAATTAAACTTAAGTCTCAAATTCTTTTGTTGTTATTCATAATTATTATTAAATTTTTAATAATATATATTTATTTTTGTATTAATGCTCTTTCTTTATTATTAATGAATCATCTCGGAATAGAATAATAATGATGTGAGGGTCCCTCAAGGATGATGCAATCATAAAAAAAAATAAAATTGAATAATATTAATAAATATTTAAATAATTATGTACGATTGACTAATGAAATAAAATATATTTTTTATAAAAAAATAAAAATGAGGTATCCATGATTTTAAAAAATCATCCTTTTCATTTTTGTCTCTTTCTCTCACCATCTCACATGTATGAACATGCAATGACGATTGGTATATTTTTTTTATTAATTTAATTATTTAATTTTTACAATTTGATTAATTCTAAAAGGTCGAGTAAATCCAAAATGTACAGGATATAGCTTTGGTGTAATGCAGTAGAGTTATAAAAGAGGACAAGGATTCGAATCCTGACGAAGCCAGGACACCCTCTGCATCGTGATCAATTTCTCAATTTACAAAATGTACAAGTAGATTCTAGTGTGACACTTTATCATTAAAAAAATGATCATTGACTATCTCTGGTGGTGATCGATCCGAGCCTCATTGATTATCCTTGGGGGTGACCAGTCTGGTCTCCACGGAAATTTCCCACCGACCACTAGGGTAAATCGGGAAGTGCACGCAACGGTCAACCTAGACGTCCAGCATCCTTTGATTGCGCTATCCATTTGGAGAAAAATTTCTATAAATACGTCATAGCTGGGGATCGAACCGTGGTGTCTGGGTGACAACCTGAATGTCCTACCACAACACCATGCTCCGGGGACCATACCTTAATCATCTAGTAGCTTATGATAGTATCATTATTCAACTAATCAATCTACTGTAATCATTGATCTTAATTAATTACTTATCATTGAACTAATCAGCCGACTTTTCATAATCAATCAAAAATATAAATTGCGTCAAAAATTACTACATTATTTTACTTGAAGGTCACTTTCAAAATGAAACATAAATTTTATTTCTCTGTATTTATATCACGGATATCATGATCCAAACGTATTTTTCTGGTGTTGATCCAATAATTTGAGTCTGATCAATCGGATTGATCATCGATCAGTCAATGGCTCGAATCGTGAAGCTCGATATAGCAATGTAGATCTTCTTCTATTTATATTCTCGATATACTTTTTCGATCATTGAGAAAGTCTTTCAATCGTCACTATAAGTTTATTTCTATGGACAAAAGTTTGATTTTAAGTTTTATCTTTTTTTCTCTTTTTATTTATATTCTTTCTCTTTCTATCACAATCTAATTTAATTTGTGGTGCCCTTGGCAACCAACTTCAGATTAGATTTGATACTCTTAAACACATAGAATGGTTAGTGTGGCACCCCACATCATCAATGATTCGAGCTTCATGGACATTCAAAAATATCTAGTGTGAGATTTAAATCCTTGTTATATGAGAATCATCTCTACCTCTTATCACCATACCTTGCCCCGGGCCGACCTATCGATTACCTTCTAATAGTTTATGATACTATCGTCATTCAACTAACTAATCAACCTACTTCATAGGTAATCAAAGACCTAAATTGCGTGTAAAAAAAGACTACATTAATTTATTTGATGGTCACTTTCAATTCACATAATGAAACATGAATTTTATTTCTCCTTATTTGTATCATGGATATCATGAGCTCCAAAGGTAAATTTTCTTCTTGGAGATTTTCAATATTGATCCAATATATAGTTTGGGTATGGTCAGATCGATGTCGATAAATTGATGGCTTGAAATGTGAAATTGGGTATGGTCATGTGGATCTTCTCCCATTTATATATATTCTCAACATACTCTTTCGGTCATTGAAAGTTGAAATACGCTTTCGAGTAATAAACAGATCATTTTAGGATTTGTCGTCATTGATTTAAGTTCATTAGTCGTCGAGTTAATTATCTCTTCATACATTAACACATCCTTTTAATTAAGTTTATCTCTACGGATAATCGAGTCGAAGATGAAATCTTTTTTCCTTAATACAATATTATTTTGCCTAAGTGTTAGGGAATGAACCTAGGTCGCTCATGTGATAGGCAGGAATACTCATCATTATACTACATCTTCATCCATCATCAACAACAAAATTTGATAAACTCATTTCGTATCGCGCTATGGTATCGAACAGTATTACCGAAATCTTTATACAATGACTATCTGTGAGGAGGTAAATCAAAAAATTGTAGTTGATTACGACGGAGGAGGGTATTGCTCGGTTTTATCGAAATTCGAACTTTTGCCCTCTTCTGCAAGTCTGCTTTATCGTAACCAACTCAGGTATATCTTAGGGGCCAAAATCCCTATACACTAATACAATACAGAGATGACTCAAATCATCTTTCACAAAAAAAAATGCAGTTGGTATATGATAATTCTGAAGATCGAATTTATTGATAAATGATTTCAAATTTTTGATATTTTAAATGAGGGATTTCTCGTAACAATGAAATGAAGTAATGCTAGTTCAGGTTCTGCTCACTATCCTAGCGGCGGCAACCCCAAGTTTGCTGGATCAGAAGTGGAGAAGAGAGGAAGGTTCAACAGGGGATGATTAATGTCGGTGATGATGGGCGAAGATGACTCCATGGTCGGAGAAGCTGTGGTTGAGGAATGGATGAAGAAGGCATCACGGGGTGTCCAACTGCTTCCGGTGATGGGAAACCCCAAGGCTACGCAAAGAATAGCTCGGTGGTGGCTTGTGGTGGAGAACGACGTAGTACGATTGAAATTATTTCAGATATGTTCCAATTGTGAGAGTTGACGTAAATCTATCCTCTCTTTGACTTGGATGGACTAGATTTGGATGGGTTGCTCAGAGTTTCTCAAATCTTAGATGAATGGCTCAAATTGGTTCTCCTCCTTTATCCCTAACTCGTACACTCAATTTGGATCGATCTGGTTCGAGATTGTGATCCCTCGGTCGCCTACAAAAATGAATTCCATAAATTATCATATAACTCCGCAAATATAAGGAAATCACATTAAAATCCAAAACGAACCTAACTTGTAAAATATGATATAACGCGAATTTAAACATACGAGAGGATTAAAAATCACAAGTATAAGAGCCTAAATATCATGATAAAATGATGGTTATTAAATCTTAATACTTATTTTTGCACGTCTTAGCCAAGCAAATAAAACTCAAAAACACAACAAAACACATTTCTCAAATAATTCTATTGCAATACCTCAAAAGATAATTAACTCAGACCATTTAAATATCGAATATTCATTAATTCAATTCTTACGTTAATCAATAAGTATGGTGATTTTAATGTATTTGAAAAATTAAGAAAGATGCAACCTCACATGATAGATGTATCCATGCTAACTCTCGTAACCATGCAAAGTGAAGAGGTAGATTTTGATCCGTAAAATGATATTGTACAAACTGACATGGAACTGGATCTCATTACACTCATATTTGAAGCCAACACTGTAGAGGACAACCCGAAGCATAGGAACCTTTTAAGAAGTAAAGAAGAAACCTTAGAAACTTTCAAAACTTATAAAATAGAAGTTGATAATCAATTTGATAAACGAATTAAAATAATTCATAAACGGTAGAGATAGACTTTCAGAACCTATAAAATAGAAATTGAGAATCAACTTGATAAACGAATTAAAATAATTCGTAAACGATAGAGGTGGAGATAATTCGTAAACGATAGATGCTAGAGAATATAGTGCACCGTTCGACCTCAACGATCTGATATTAATTTGCATCCTCCCGACAAACAAAATTTTAGATAAGTGCATATTTCACTTTAAAGATCTATACTAAATGTCCTTTGGCTTAAGATAGAAGTCTAATCAAACTCAGATAATTTCCTATCTTTAAGCGACCGACAATGACAATTCTAAATAAATAAAAATTTTCATATAAAGCAAGAAATCAAAGTGCCACAAGCATGCTCTCTTTCTTCTCTTCCACCCACATATAATTCATTAAATGCATTGTCTCACAAAAATAAAATCTCTTATAACAAGTAATTATTTATACAATTATCTAATTAGTATAAATATATCACAACAAAAAAACCATAAAATAGCGATGGAAATAGAGACGGAATTTAATTCCGTCACTATAATTAGTGACGGAATTTAATTCCGTCACTATAATTAGCGACGGAATATTTTATTCCGTCGCTAATGATATAATCTGCGACGGATAATTGATTCTGTCGCTAATTAGCGACGGATATTTTAATTCCGTCGCTAATTATAGCGACGGAATGAATTATCCGTCGCTAATCCAAGTTGCCTAGCAACGGAAAAAAATATCCATCGCTAATTAGAGACGAAAATTTACTTCCGTCGCTATAATCGCGATTTAGGGTTGGATCCGACCCCGATTTTTTCTTCTCCGCGCGTTCTCCCTCTGCGATCTCCGCTCCGGCGCTCTCCCAGGAGATAGAATGAATTAACACACAAACACCACAATTGAGATGCTAAACACTACTACTTTAAAAAAAAACCATGAAATAGCGACGTGTACGGTTATTGAAAGGTGCATGCTTAACATTACAAGTCCACTTTCTGTAAGGTTGTTGAAAGGTGCATGCTTAACATAGCATTTTATCTAGTAGTCTTCACGGGGGACCCTTTTTATTCTTGCTTTGGTCCCTATTAAATCCACTTTCTGTTTCCCTTTATAAATATTTAGTATCTTTTCTATTCTTGCTTAGTCTTAGTTAATGACCAATAAGGTTCATCCAGAATATATTGATTGTTATTTCTCATTTAAGTGCTCTTGAATTAAATAAAGCTTTACTTCCAGATTGTTGATTTTTATTCCTTCAACTTTGAATTAAACGTGTTGGAATCTCAATGCATGCATTTCACAAATACTCAATGCCATGTTAACTAATAACTAATACTAATAAAAAAAAATGAAACTATCCACATGCTTAAATAAGCTGCTGTAAACATTTAAAAGAACCAGAAGAGGTTGCTTTTAGCAGTGATCTTCCTCACAGCTTACACACTCACACTCATAGAAACTCATGGAATCTGTACAAATAATGACTGAATAACGACGGAAACAGTCCGTCGCTAATACTAGTAATCTCGATTAGCGATCAAATAGCGATAGAAACAGTCCGCTGTTATTTGGTAATATTTTTGTAGTGTATATATCAAAGCTAGAGCAAACAATATTCTTCCTGCGTACGAGTCCAACGTTCTCATGCAATATGCATCCGATTCACTTATTCATTGTACGTAAATTATACTGTTCTCCACTTATTCAATTCCATAACGTAACTGTACATCGGATAACATATATATCCTTATGCATGAGATCAATGGCATGCTCAGTTTTCCTCAGATTTGGCAGCCATCAGGAACAGAGCATGCTTCATGTGCACAACGACCCCCGGCGCTTCTTCCATGCTCAACTCCTCCTCTCTCATTCCCGGCGGCAACTGCCAGTCGAAGGAGTACAAGAGGTTGGCCAGCGCCAACTCCACCATCAGCATCCCCAGATTCTTCCCCGGGCAAATCCTCCGCCCCTCGCCGAACGGAATCAGCTTGAAGTCATAGTGCGCAAACGAGTCCACCGCCGGCGTCTCCATGTTAACAAACCTCTCCGGGTCGAACACTTCCGGTCTCTCCCACGCATCCGGATCCCTGCCGATCGCCCATGCGTTCACGAAGATCGTCGTCTTGGGAGGAATTTGGTACCCGTCGCTTAAAGTGACCAGGTTCATGGTTTCCCGGTGGCCGAGCATCGGCCCCGGCGGGTGCAGCCTCATCGTCTCCTTGATGATGAGTTTGAGGTAGTGAAGCTGGCGCAGGTCGCTCTCCTCCACCTTCCCTTTGCTTCTCCCCACGCAGCTTCTCACTTCCTCTTGGGCTCTCTTCATCAACTCCGGCTGCCGGATGAGCTCCGCCATCGCCCATTCCACCACCGCCGTCGAGGTATCCGTCCCGCCGAGAAAAATATTCTGCCAATGATTGAATCAGGTTTCACGTCGACGACAATTCATTTTGACATCGAAACTGAAAATAATTAATGTCACCATAAGAACTCCTTTGAGGTTCTCCTCTGTCAGCTGCCCATCCTTCCGCAACCGAAGCAGAACATCCAATAAATCCTCATTCTCTTCGCTTCCTGATCGACTCTTCGCGTCGAGATGGCGATCGATGAATTTCTGATAGATGCCGTCGAGCTCAAGAAACGATTTCCGAAGCCTGGATTTCATCCCGGTCGCCACATCGACCCACCCGAGCAGCGGAAAGTAGTCTGCCATGAAGAAGCTAGCCAACACCTCCTGCGCTTCCCTGACCACGTCGTAAACGCTGAGGTCGTCGCCTGCGATGTCTCGACCGAAGGCCGTCCTGCATGTCGTGTTGCAGGAGAAGTACAGGGCGAGCTCACTCACGTTGACGGCGAGGGAGTTCGAGATGCGAGAAGAGATATGCTTCACCATCCTCGCGATCTCATCTTCTCTTACGGACGCGAAAGAGTTGATTTTTCTGGCGCTGAAGAATTCGACGGTGAAGAGCTTGCGTAGCTGCCTCCAGCTCTCGCCGTAGGGCATGCAAGCGATGTCGGAGCCGCCGTAGGAGATCTCGGAGGTGGCGACGTTGTGGGGGCGGGAGCAGCAGGCGTGGTCGAAGGTCTTGAGGACGTCCCTGGCGAGGGCGGCGGAGGAGACGACGACGGCGGAGACTTGGCCGAGCTTTAGGTGCATGAGCGGGCCGTACTGCTTGGAGATTTCCCATAGAGACTGGTGCAGCAGATTGCCGCGTATCTGGTGGAGGTTGCCGATGACCGGGAGCTTCGCAGGGCCTGGCGGGAGCTTCCGGATCGCCGGATTGGTTCTTGCTTCTCGGCCGCCGGCGAGAAGAAGAGAGGAGAGGAGTGCGACGAGGAAGAGAAGGGACAAGTAGACAAGCGCAACCATTTTTGACTAAAAAAATGGGCACAGCACGAAGAGATAAACATCCACACTTAAATAGGGCAATTTAGCATGAAACTTTTAGAAACATCTATTTATCAAAAGTTTTATGAAAATATTTTAAAATATCTTTTTCTCTTATTAAAATAAACAAATAAACAAAATTAAAATTAAAAAAAATCAAGAAAAAAGATATTACAACCACCTAAAGGTTACTTAGATTAGATTTGATAGTCATTATAGTAACCGTAAGTTCAGTTGTAGATTTACTATTGACAGCTCTAAATCGGCTGTTAGAGTTTTTTTATTATTTTATTTTATTTTTATCATTTTTTACTAATAGAAAAAAGATATTAAAAAAAATAAATGTACTTTAAGTAAATATAAAAGTCGTTAACTACTTGTTTTGTAAATATAAAAGTTAAATACGTGTTTTGTATATTTTTTTAAAATTTGGTACAGATAAATTGCTGAGTGGTAGATAAGCGTGTTTATACATGGAGTAAATTAATGTCTGGGGACCAGATCAGCCAGATCTTAGCGGATCTAAGATTTTAGATTAGGGAGGACAGTATAATAATTATTTCGGATGGGGGATTCATCTAATAATTATTTGAAAAAAAATTTATAAAATCTTTAAAAAAAATAACAGCTGTATTTGGTAGGACGATAATGACAACACGACAACAATAATAACAATAATGCTATATTTGGTAGGACGCAATATAAATAACGAAAAACCTACGCCATTGAACTTTGTCCTTTATATATTATATCATTTATATTTAATAAATTTTATTTTATTTTATTATTGTTAATCAAGTCATTTTTTATCTTATTGTTTTTTCGTTTAATATGTACATTTATCATAGTTTCACATCCTTTAATTCGAGCATCTATTGATCAATTATGTATGTGTCTGTATCATTTTAAACATGTCTCATTAAGTTTTCCCTTAATATGTGTAATTTTAATTTTTTTCTCTAATATTTTCTATTTTTATCTTATCACTCTTTATACATCCGCATATCCATCTTAACATTTTCATCGTTGTAATTTTCATCTTCATCTTTTGCTCATGTGCTTGAGTTATAACTCAACATTCAACTTCTTATAACATAATATGTCTAACCATTATTTTATAAAACTTTCCTTTAAATCTTAGAGGTATTTTACGATTACAAAGAACATCTAATGCTCTCCTCCATTTTAACCATCCCGCTTGTATTCTAAATAAGATATCTCTCTTAATCCATCCATCCTTTTGTAGAAATGATCCTAAATACTTAAAACTCTCAATTATAGATAACTCATCATCTCATATGTTAACAATTGTCTCATTACATCTAATATTATTAAATTTAAATTTCATATAGTCTGTCTTTACTCTATTAAGTCTAAAACCTTTGACTTCTAACATTTCTCATCAAGATTAGAGTTTAACATTTACTCCTTCACTTATATATGAAAATATATGAAAATGATATCATCTGTAAATAACATGCAGTATGGTACCATATCTTGGATGTGTCTAGTAAGTTCTATGATTATCATAAAAAGATAGGGACTTAGACTTAATTCTTTATGTAATCCTATCTTTATGAAAAATATATATTTTGATTAATCTATCTGAAATCTTCATTCTTGTCATTACATTAAGACATGTACAGGTGCAGGATGACTAGAGGAGAGGGGTGAATTGCGACTTACAAAAACACATCTTGCTAACTAACTTAGCAAGGACATACACATTAATTAAAAACTAAACACAACATACAAGTAAGAGACCAAATTTACTTGCTTTGCAACCAGAAGATTGCTAGTCTAAGATTATGAACAACTTCACTAAGATCTCCTTATTTGAAATAATCCGAAGGCGGAGAAGTCTTTTACAATAGTTGAGCAAAACTATAAAAAAATAGAAGATAATAAAATTGAGTGTGTGATTTTTTTCTTGGAGCTTCAATCTATTTATAGTTTTTTCTTCTATCTGACCGTTGTACTGACGTAGCATCTCTGAATGCCTGTGTATATATCTTCTGGGTGTCTGAATTTGTCAAACCCAATCTACTCTGGTAACGATCTGCTAATGGCTTTAGATGCTTCCTTGCAATCCGGGCGCTTGTAAATGATTCGGGCTCTGAGACTTTGCCGAATGCCTGTATATATCTTCCGGGTGTCTGAATTCGTCAAACCCAATCTACTGTGATAATGGTCCTCTAACAGCTCTAGATGCTTCCTTGCAATTCGGGCGCTTGTAAATGATTCAGGCTCTTAGACTCTATTGATATGGATTCTATCCTGATCCGTCTCAACAATGGTCGTGCTGACCTGGACTGGGTATCCGGGTGCCTAGAGTCCAGGCGCCTAGAACAGATTTAGGTGTCTGAAATGGTCAACCTTGGGTTGATCATTTTCTTTCTATGTTCTGTTTTGGTCGCCTTGCGCAGTCTTCTTTCCGACTTTTTATCTCTCGGATATACCGAGCCCTTCCTGCTCGTTTCCGTGCATCATCCAATTGCTTCGTCAGAGTACTATTTCATAGCTCCTCGTATCTCAGATGCACCGAGCCTATCGACTTCTTTTCCGTGTCATCTTCTCGCTCGCTTACATCTTCTGCTAAGGTTCGTCAACTGGTATGCGTATATTCTCCTAAGTTTTTGTACACTTAGATACACATATTAAATATAACAAAGATCTAATTTAAATTTATTTGATAACACATCAAAATACCACTAAGGTACTGACTCATAGATGATAACTCACTCGAACATGAAGACAACCTATCGAAATTTGAAGAGGTGATAAATTTACGATATTATCACGCAATGCCTCTAAAATTAATGGTCAACTGTAACTTTTTGATTTACTTCCTCACATATAGTCGTACAACCGATCATATAAGACCGCTAGGATGACAGATTTTATTTTTTTTGTTGAAGAAGAGAGAGAGGGGCTCCATTCCTACCACTACTAGGGACATCTAATAACTCTTTCCAATTTGCTTAGATTTGGCTGTCATTTGTAGCGACCATGAGCTCAGCTGTAAGTTTACCATCAATCGTCTCGAAATTAGCCGTTGGAATTTTTTCCATTATTTTATTTTATTTTTAGTTTACTTTTACTGAATCTAAAAGTTAAAGATTTGCGACGAGGAAGAGAACAGATTGCACATGGTAAACATTTTTGACTGAAAAAGAGGACCACCCTCCATCCATTTAAATAGTGGACCTTTCATCAAAAAAAAATAGTGGACCTAATAAAGGTGACACCTGCTGCTGGTGGCATGTAATTAGGGATGAATAAAAATTCAATTAAATCGAATAAATCGGTCAAATCGAATCGAATTTTTAATTCGGTTTGATTATTTTTTTTAAAAAATTCAGTTAATTCGGTTCGGTTTCGATTTTAAATTTTCTTATTCGGTTAAACCGAATAAACCGAATTAATTAAATTAAAAAAAATAATTTATAAATTCTAAGTAAATAAATATATAAATCTATAATATATTAGTAAAATTTTTATAATATTTAAAAAAATTCGGTTAATTCGGTCGAAAACCGAATTAACAGATAAAATATCGGTTCGGTTTGTTCGATTTTTATTGGGAAATTCGATCGATTCAATTGGTTCAAAAAAAATTGATTTATTCGATTTTTAATTTATTCGATTCGATTTTAACCGAATACTCACTTATGATGTAATTGTATCTATGATGCTGATGGCATGTGATGGATGATGACTGATGATGAGATTTTGATTGGCGGTGATGGTGGTGCTTTTCACCGATCGGCATACATCAAATCACTGACAGTGGGACAATCTAACGGCTCTTACAGATACATCTATATGATAGATAGTGTGAGAGTATATATAGATAGTGTTGATACACATATAAATACATCTATGATGTACCATTAATTTTTACTATTTTATCAAATATGATATAAGAAAAAGAGTCATTGATTCTTTTATATACTTGTGCATTTTTCATTGATGATATAAATATTTATCTTTCATTAAAAAAATAATGGACCTAACGAAGTCATTCGGATACACAGAAAGATTGCTAGCTATTTGATAAAGACATTAGGGAAAATTTGTGTATTTATGATCGAATAAAAAAATTAAAAAGAGCATTATGTATATGATCTTTTATCATATATATATATATATATATATATATATATATATATATATATATAGGATAATAAAGATTCTTCTATTTATAAATCAAAATTACAACTAAAAAAGGAATCAAAAAATTTCATATAATTTGGACATACAAAAACTCAAATTTTTTATGGAATTATCAATTCCATAGAAAAAAATTATGTTTTTAATAAATATGAGGCCTTTTGGGGAGAGTCCAAGAACAAAGTCATGAGGGCTTAGGCCCAAATTGGACAATATTATACCATTGTGGAGATATTTTGATTCCATCGGTTGTAACAG
>NC_133876.1:11520892-11538520 GCF_044706935.1 Curcuma longa
GCCGTATTGAACTGAGCGTGTGGCCGAGCTCACCTAAATGTGTGGTCGGGCTATACTCAGCGTGTGGCCGAGCTCACCTATATGTGTGGCTGAGCTGACCTCAGCGTGTGACCGAGCTGACCTAAGTGTGTGACCGAGTTGACCTAAATATATGATCGAGCTGAACTAAACATATGGTCGAATATAATTGAACCGAACGTATGACCAAACTGACCTGAATATATGTCTGAATTGACCTGAATGTGTGGCTGAGCTCGAGTCATGATTTGCCCTTTGACCTTATAGTTGGATGCCGCTTTGAACCGATTGTTGATTTTTTTTTTTTTGCCATGTTAGACCAGTTGAGACTTGCCATATCAATTTTGATCATACAAGTTGAGTTGGTTCTCTTCAGACCGACTATTTTGAGGTCAGACTTAAATAGATCGACTTCTTTTAAATTAATTTTGAAAATACCGTATAGTTAAAAGGTTCTTCAATAAAAGTCTGAAAAGACTAAGAAAGAAGTTAGAAAAGTGGCTAAGACTAACTTTGATAAAGCCCCTTCGATGTAAAAGACAGACAATAAAAAGTTATGAATTGCTTATATTAATATTGCAATCAGTTAGTATACTTTTAAATAGAAGTAAAACAGATGAACTTGATTTTCAAAAGACAAGTCTCTTCATTTCCTTTCCTTTCCGAGAAACACCTAGCTTCGTAATCAACACTTTAACAATCACATTACTTGATAATTGACTTGAAGTCTTTGTTTGAGGTTGATTTGGTCAGAGCTCATTTTCTCCTTGATCGTGTTCAATTTGACTTGATCGAAGCTCGATCTAACTTGGTCAAGCTGTTGAGTTGTAAGGGTGCAACATAGTCTCACATTTAAAACATATAGAAAGATCATGAGTTTAAAAAGATAGAAAATATCTCCATTGGTATGAGGCTTTTTGGATTGAGCCCAAGAACAAAACCATGAGGGCTTAGGTACAAAGGGACAATATCATATTATTATGGAGATATTTTAATTCCATCGATTCTACACACAGGTTTGATATGATTTAACTTGAGCTTGATTTAACTTAATCCGAATTAATTGATTTGATTCAAATTTTATTTTGATTTAATGTTCAGTTTCGATTGACTTCTAACTCAATCATATCACATGATGACGACTATATATTATAATTTTTAAAAATATTTTTTTATTTCTTCTTTATTTTTATATCTTCAAGTTTGTTGTCTGTTTTCTGTTGTCTGTTATCGATACTCCGGTTTTCTTTTTTGTGTTTTACTTCTTTAGGATTTTACTCAAGTTCATGGATTTAAATAAGAAATTAAATTGCTTTGATTTATATAGCGATTTTGTTTAAAATTAAACTTAAGTCTCAAATTCTTTTGTTGTTATTCATAATTATTATTAAAATTTTTAATAATATATATTTATTTTTGTATTAATGGTCTTTCTTTATTATTAATGAATCATCTCGGAATAGAATAATAATGATGTGAGGGTCCCTCGCTCGAGGATGATATATGCAACCATAAAAAAAATAATATTGAATAATATTAAATAATATTAATAAATATTTAAATAATTATGTACGATTGACTAATGAAATAAAAAATATTTTTTATAAAAAAATAAAAATGAGGTATCCATGACAGAGCATGCTTCCTGTGCACAGCGACCCCCGGCGCTTCTTCCATGCTCACCTCCTCCTCTCTAATTCCCGGCGGCAACTGCCAGTCGAAGGAGTACAAGAGGTTGGCCAGCGCCAACTCCGCCATCAGCAACCCCACATTCTTCCCCGGGCAAATCCTCCGCCCCTCGCCGAACGGAATCAGCTTGAAGTCATAGTGCGCAAACGACTCCACCGCCGGCGACGCCATGTTAACAAACCTCTCCGGGTCGAACACCTCAGGTCTGTCCCACGCATCCGGATCCCTGCAGATCGCCCATGCGTTCACGTAGATCGTCGTCTTGGGAGGAATTTGGTACCCGTCGCTTAAAGTGACCAGGTGCATGGTTTCCCGGTGCAGGAGCATCGGCACCGGCGGGTGCAGCCTCATCGTCTCATTGACGATGAGTTTGAGGTAGTGAAGCTGGTGCAGGTCGCTCTCCTCCACCTTCCCTTTGCTTCTCCCCACGCAGCTTCTCACTTCCTCTTGCGCTCTCTTCATCAACTCCGGCCGCCGGATGAGCTCCGCCATCGCCCATTCCACCACCGCCGACGAGGTATCCGTCCCGCCGATGAAAATATTCTGCCAAGGATTGAATCAGGTTTAACTTCATGCAATTCATTTTGACATCGAAACGACTGAATATAATTAATGTCACCATAAGAACTCCTTTGAGGTTCTCGTCTGTCAGCTGCCCATCCTTCCGCAACCGAAGCAGAACATCCAATAAATCCTCATTCTCTTCGCTTCCTGATCGACTCTTCACGTCGAGATGGCGATCGATGAATTTCTGATAGATGCCGTCGAGCTCAAGGAATGATTTCCGAAGCCTGGCTTTCATCCCCGTCGCCACATCGACCCACCCGAGCAGCGGAACGAAGTCTGCCATGAAGAAGCTAGCCAACATTTCCTGCGCTTCCTTGACCACGTCGTAAACTCTGAGATCGTCTCCGGCGATGTCTCGACCGAAGGCCGTCCTGCATGTCGTGTTGCAGGAGAAGTACAGGGCGAGCTCACTCACGTCGACGGCGAGGGAGCTCGAGATGCGAGAAGAGATATGCTTCACCATCCTCGCGATTTCATCTTCTCTTACGGACTTGAAAGAGTTGATCTTTCTGGCGCTGAAGAATTCGACTGTGCAGAGTTTGCGTAGCTGCCTCCAGTGCTCGCCGTAGGGCATGAAGCCGATGTCGGAGCCGCCGTAGGAGAACTCGGAGGTGGCGACGTTGTGGGGGCGGGAGCAGCAGGCGAGGTCGAAGGTCTTGAGGACGTCCCTGGCGAGGGAGGCGGAGGAGACGACGACGGCGGAGACTTGGCCGAGCTTTAGGTGCATGAGCGGGCCGTACTGCTTGGAGATTTCCCGTAGAGACTAGTGTAGCAGATCGCCGCGTATCTGGTGGAGGTTACCGATGATCGGGAGCTTGGCGGGGCCTGGCGGGAGCTTTTGTATCCCCGAATTGGTTCCTGCATGGCTGCATCTCGGCCTCCAGCGAGAAGGAGATACGAGAGGAGTGCGATGAGGAAGAGAAGAGACAAGTAGACAAGCGAAACCATTTTTGACTAAAAAAATGGGCACAGCAAGAAGAGATAAACCGTCCTACATCCATTTAAATACGGCAATTTAGCATGAAACTTTCAAAAACGTCCAAAATAGTTACTTAACTTTCATATTCATCCAAACTTTTACCAAAATACCTTTTTCTTATTAGCAAAAAAGATTAACAAAAATTCAAAAAAACTAGAGCATTTGTTGCCGCCCATTTACATTGAACTCGCATCCATCGAGAGCCATGATTTTATTGTCATTTAATGATTACTTAAATTTGATATTTTACGATAATCATAAGCTTAGTCTTATGTTTTTTTAATTATTCGATAATTTTGTGTTCAAAAAAAAATTGAGAAGCAAAATGTTTCATCTTTCAAAATGTCTTAACAAATCTCACAAAATTGGATGTTGTATTCGCTTAATTAAGATTTTTATTTCTTTTTCACTTTTAAAGTTTCATAATTTGCATTTGCACACTTGGTTATACTCAAATTAAATTGATATCAAATTTTAAAGTTTTATCTTCTTTCTCTTATTAATTATTTCTCTTGTATTCTCTTTCTATCAGTATCTAAGTTAGCTACCCAATTGGCTTTTGACAAGTATGCACATGCAATGGCTATCGCGGTTACCATCCAATATCTTATGTTTCATAACCCACCAAAGATGCATGATATCCATGCACATGCACATTCACATGCACATGCACATGCGATGCATGGCTATCTTATGATAGTATTCATCACTTAACGAATTAAATACTTTGCATAAGCAATTAAAGATATCTAAATTGCGTTTGCGTGTACATTATTTGAAGGTCAGTTTCGTAATCAAACATGAATTTTATTTCTCCTTATTTGTACATGGATATCATGATCTCCAAATTAAATGTAATTTTTATTCTTGAAGATTTTCTATGTTGATCCAATGGTATGAGTCTCGGTTGGTTAGTCAGATCGATCGTCGATAAGTTAATGGCCTGAATCATGAAATTTAGTATAGAAATATGGATCTTCTCTCGTTCGTTTATGTTCTCGAGATACCTTTTCGATCATTGAGACACCTCTTTAGGAAATAGGCACTTTTTTATTATTATTATAAGAAAATAATATTTGTTATGACTCATTAGAGTTAGAAGAGGGTGAATAGCTTTGATCGTTTCATCTAGATTTTGTGTTCATCTACAAAACATTAATGCACAGCAGAATTAAAATATACAACAAAAGAAAATAGAAGCACAAGATAAATCAAGTTTACTTGGTTCGTTGCCTCATAAGGCGACTACTTTAAGGCCTAGTCCTAGTAAGCTATCACCATTATAATCTTCTCATTCTATGGTACCTTTCAGAAAGAGAAGCCTCTTACAACACCTATTATTACAAGCAAATACAAGAAAAACAAAATACAAATGGAAATGAAAACACAATACTTTACAATTGAGAAACTTTATTTTAGATGTTTGCTCGTCGCTTTGGAATGTGTCTCTTAATGGTGAAAAATGCAGCAGCATTTCATCTCCAACCCCTCAAGATCCGATGGCGAAAAACTTCTCGAAACTACTATTTTAAAGCATTTAGTTCAGAGCTAATTTTTACTTATCAATCGACTGATCTTACCCATCAATCAATTGATATGGTTTTTGACATTGTTCCTATCATTGAATGACCTCTGAACCTCTTGAAATTTATTTTATCGATTATTTGACCGTCAATCAATTGATATATCTAATCAATCGACTGATAGCAATAAGTCAAATCTCGCATTCGAATATACTTGCTTATGTTTGACTTTGAACGACATCAGGCGATTGATATCAAACATCAATCGACTTATGCTATTAGTTGAGTCTCACAACTAAAAAGATAAGCTTTTGTTCAATTTCTAGTTGACATCAGTCAATTAATGTTTCAATCCGAACTAGAAATAGAAGTGTTCCTTTTTTTAGAGTATCAGTGGATTGATACCTGTATAGTCAACTGATACCATTCAAAATTAAGAACTCGTCTTGCTTAGTATCCAGTTGACCTCAACCTACTAAGACTTTCTTCACTCAACATCTAGTCATTTTTGACTTTCTGTTGTCTAACATCCGATCAACCTCAACCTATTGTGTCTAATTAACATCCGATCAACCTCAACCTATTGGAATTTCATATCATTGCCTAGTATCCAGTTTACCTCAACATACTAGGACTTTTCATTGCCTAATATTTGGTCAACTTTGACCTATCTGTTAGTACCGATGGAATCAAAATATCTCTACAATGGTATGATATTGTTCACTTTGGGCCTAAGTCCTTATGATTTTATTTTTGTGCTTAACTTAAAAGGTCTCGTACTAATGGAGATATCTTTCATCTTATAAATTCATAATTTTTTTCATATATTTTTAATATGGGACTTTGATTGTATCACAATAATCCTCCCCTCAAACAAAAGACCACTGAGAGCCCTCTACCATTATTCTCATGTTCCGGGTCTGAACTCCCCCTACTGGGAACCCCCCTACCATTATCCTTATGGTCTAGGTCCAAACTCTTCCTACTAGGAGTCCCCTACCATTACCCTCATGGTCCGGGCCTCCCATACCTCCTTCATTTTTCTTGAGGGTCCCCACATGACTTTGATACCACTTGTTAGTACTAATAAAATCAAAATATCTCCACAATGATATGATATTATCCACTTTGAGCCTAAACTCTCATAGTTTTATTTTTGAGCTTAATCCAAAAGGTCTTATACCAATGGAAATATCTTCTATCTTATAAACCCATGATCGTTGTCATATATTTCTAATATGGAACTTTGATTGTATTCCAACATTGTCGAGACCTCATTATTGCCTAACACCCGATTACTTTTAACTTGTTAGGACTTCATCCATATATCAAATGTCTGATCCTTCATGATTCATTTAAACTTCACTTCTCATGTCAACTTCTTATTGAACTTTCGATCATCAAGTGTTTGGTCAACCGTGGCCGACTTGAACTTTCATCTTGTGCCAAGTGTCCAATTCTCTATGAGCCACTTGGACTTTCTCTTGCACACCAAGACTCACTTGGACATCTCGTCTCATGACAAATGTTCAGTCCTCTATGACCCACTTAGACTTTTCATCTCATGCCAAGTAGCCAGTCCTCGAAACTTTCTCTTGCATGTTAAGTCTCCGGTCAATCATAATCTACTTGGACTTCTCTACCATTAAGTATTTAGTCAACATTGACCTACTTGACTCTTCTTCATCGTTAAGTATCTGATCAAATTTGACATACTTAACATCTAACTAACATATTAATTAATCATCGAAATCTCAACTCAAGCTTGGTCAACCTTGATTAGGGGACTATTGTACTAACAATGTTGATAATTAAGTTCAATTAAAAGTTTGGATAATATTGACGAATAATATTTATAAATAATATTCATGAATAAACTTGAGTACGACTCGAGCTCGATAAAATTTTGAATAAATAAGCTCGATAAATAAATAGAAGGGGAGCCTTGGCGCAACGGTAAGGTTGTTGTCATGTGATCTAGAGGTCACGGGTTCAAATCCTGGAAACAGCCTCTTGTCAAAGGCAAGGTAAGGCTGCGTACAATGGATCCTTTCTCCGGACCCCGCATGGCGGGAGCTTCGTGCACCGGACTGCCTTTTTTTTTTAAGCTCGATAAATAAATAAATAAATTTAAACACAGTGAAACTTGATTTGGTTCAGGTCCACTATTTGTGTGTCTATTATGCTAAAAATAATCTGATTTTTATGGCATTTTCAATTTATCTTGACAAACTTTCATTAAACTTTGCAAAAGAAAGATACTAAAAGAAAGAAAAGTGAAAAGATTTGAAAGGCGTTTAAGACAGAGAAGACAGACCGAAGCATGCACGGACATAGAAAACTTAGGAGCTAAGAATGGCGAAAAGATATTTATTTATTTATTTATTTTTTTAAGTAGAAGTTGAAATCTATCATCTTAGCAATCTCATACGATCGATCTCACAATCATCTGTGAGAAGATCAAAAAATTGTAGTTAATCATGACAGAAAAAAATATTATTTGATTTCATCGAAATTCAAAACTTTATCTTTTTTTATAAATTTATTTCATCATAATCAACTCGATTATGTTTCGAATGTATCAACTTAATTATATTCCGAATGTGACATATATTTATCAAATCTTAAACAACGATAAACATCCTCATCAGTCGAGATGGGAGCAACGACAGCTGGAAAGATCCAGAAGCCATAACAAAGTGGGTTAAAGATCCGATCCTCTGTCTTGTCCTAATCCCAACATGTAGATTCTTCTACCTTCTAGTGCTGCCATGCATGGCATCCTATGAAACCATGTAGTACTACAGCACTGTTCTCGTATAAGTTTTTTTTTATTTTTAATAATTCAAAATTTAACCTTCGCTCGATTAATATTATAGCTAAGTAGATACAGGAGAAACATGAGCAACTACAAACTGAGCAAGCATACTTGATTGCTAGATATATTATTTTTGTTTGAGATAATTTCTAAATGAGTCATCGAACATTTGATATGTTGACTTATCAAAGTAGTATCCCTGATGAGTTGAGGAGGAGTACGTCGGATTCCGATGTGTCACTGAGCGTTGAGCTGCAAGGAAAAGATGAGGGTGAGAACGGGAGGCAGAGATGCTCTGACTCAGTCGTTCCGACACTCAAATTAAATCACAACAGAAGAGGAAAACACCAAAATAAAGAAGTAAGGATGTTCTTGGTCGAATGTGTGTGTACTTGCACCTGCAAGAGACGGGATTGAACTGTTTGCCTAATCGACGCCTGACCACCTTGTTAGGATAGCTAGCTAGTGATTAGCCTTGGAGTCAAGTTTTCCGTTCGACGTATCATTTTCAATCGGATCAGATCTTGACCTTCTTGATCAAGTTATATTAACCCATTACATATATCTTGAAAAATAATTTACACAGTGAAATGATCATGGCACACGATCGACGAGCATGGAGAGTTTTATTCATCTAGAAGCAGTACAGTACAGTACAGTACAATACAAGAAAGAAAGAAAGAAGATGACGAAGAGAAGAAGCAAGCTCAGTAAGCAAAAAGGCTGAAACTTAAACGATGATGGCCTGTCGCTCGGAGTCCGTGAACCTCGAAGCGTAGAATCTAGCAATGAAGTCCGAGGCCTTCTCGTCCACGTCCGGCGCGCCGAACCACCGGCCGTGGTCCTCGTCGCTCGGCCGGACCTTCCTCGCGCGCCGCTGCTCCCACTCGGTGGCTTCCTCAGCTTCTCTCCTCGGATGCCCAAAGCACAGGCCGCAGAAGGACATGGAAGGGAACTTCTTGCCTCCTCCCATATATATGGACCTACGTACTACTGCTGGCGCCTGCGACTGCTCCTTCTCCTTCTCCTTCTCCTTCTCCTTCCCCGCCTTCTTTCGGAGTTGGAGGAAGACACGCTCTGCTATGGAGCAATTTATAAGGGCTTTGATGGCGATCGGAGGGCTGCGATCGAATGATTCTTAATACGCAAAAGAAAAGAAATGATCATGAAGAAGCTTTCTGGTAGAAGTTAATTATCTGCGTGCACAGCCTTTATTATATTCGGCGCAGCGGATAAATGAATATAATGGAGCTTTAACTAGCTCTCTTCTTTCCTTGCTGATGCCTCTCGCCGGAATCTAGACTCCTATAGCTGCTTAAGTAGAATACAACACCTCTTTCTATCAAATTTTTTTTTACTATAACAATCAATCCTTATCCCTTCCTAAGTAATACGTGGAATCCGTCATCTCAGTAGTTTTATACTTTCGACTTCACAATTATCTCGTCATCTCAGCAGTTTTATACTTTCGACTTCACAATTATCTGTGAAGAGATAAATCAAAAAACTATATAGTTAACCACTACGAAGAAGATATTACTTGGTTTCATCGAGAATCCTTATCCCACTAGATGAAATCGATAGTTTAATTTGATACATTAATTGTGGGATTTCAAAAACAGATTGGACCATATTAAATATTTATTGTACATAGTCTTATTTTATATTTTTTTATAAAAATTATTTTCGCGATTCCAACTGAATTCAAGATTAGTTTGGTATATCAAGTGTAAGATTTAAAAAAAAAAGATAGGACTATGTATATATTATATTTATTATACACACTTTTATTTTATATTTTTACAAAAATTATTTCTAGCAGTTGAATCATGATAGCAAAGGCTCGCCTTCGTTATTCTGGATTCTTTCTACAAAAGGTGAAATCCATCACCCCAATAGCTGTTGAGTATATGGATTGCTAACACTCCTCATTATCATTTTTTCAAAAAATAATAATAGTAATAATAATATTTTAACATATTTTTCTAATAAAATTAAAGTAAACTAACTCAACTTAACAAAATTATTAGAGAAAGAATATTATTATATTAAAATATTTTTATTAACTTATTAAAATCATCTAAAGTTACTTAAAATCATTTCAATTTGAAAACAATTATTGTTCATCTCTTAGAGCATTGTAGAGCATATTTTGATTAAGTTGAAATAATTTTAATCAAATTTAGATCATTTTAATTAAATTAATAATTTTTTAAATATAATATAATTTTATACATAATATTTCTAATTAAATTGAATTTTAATACGATTGTAGTATAGGTACATCAGAAATATACTAGAACAATGTTGTTTTTAATACATTTTTTAAATGAAAATGAATCAAGTTCAGTTCGAATTATTTTGATATTAATTTGAATATATTTAAATTAATATTATATAAAAATAAGCATAGCTCGATTCGAGTTCGATTTGCGAATAGCTTGTGAATAATTGAATAAAATATTATGAGTTGGAATTCGACTCGAAAAAATTATCGAACATATTCGAATTCAGTTCGAATTTAATAATTTCAAATAATCAAATATTTTTTGAATCGGTTCGAAAAATTCACAAACAGATTTGATTCATTTACACCCCTATCAAGAACTATGTAATACTCCCACATGCTGCTCGACTCGAAAAACTTAGGATCAGACTTGATTCGTTTACACCCCTACCAAGAACCCCCACATGCTGCCCTCTTTTATAATCTTTAACTTCAATGATTGTAAAAGAGCCTGCAGCGTAGCATATGTAAAGGGAATTGTGGTCACAACACTACTCCCTTTTTCTTTTCGCTCTCTCTTTCTCTTTGAATAAGTGCTCCATCTGATTAATTAAGCTAGGGTTTGGCATGGTGCTGTCCTAAAGCATCCCCTGCCTTTTGAACTGCAAGCTGTTCTCCTCTACACTCTCCCAGTGCAATGATAAACATTCAAAGGAATAATAAAAAAAATTAAATTTGAATGTGTATAAATTATATATACTCTAAACTTATTCGATAGACAGACAGACGAATCAGACACGAAATTCAGACAGCTGAATTATTTAAAAAGGGCATGCATGAGTTGCCTCTTTGTGCTTCTTTAATCAATATTAAAGGGATTTGTTGGTGTAATCACACCATTAATCATTTAAAACCGTATTAGCAGAATCCTAATCATTAGGTGTCTCTCAAAGGTAGGTAGGTAGGTCAGGGGCTTTGTTTGTGGGATATGATCGAATTATTCTCTAGTAATTAATTCCTAGACTACTTGCTTTGTTCATTTCTGTGCTTCTGAATTTGATCTGAAACAAAAGCCTTTTAACTATTTGGATGAAGAAATTTATCATCAACCTATGCTAACCAGAAGCACAAAAAAGAACTTTTTTTTTCAAAAATACTTATTTTTAGTGTCAAGCTGCATGCTTCAAGACTGATGTTCAATTATACAAGAATGTCTTAAACAATACGTATGGATCCTGCTGCCTCTTATTTTAGAAAAGAATCTTGTAATACTAGAACAGTTTTTCACTGTCATCTTGTACATCTTATCAGATTCTTACCGTAAAAGGAATGCTAGCAATTAATATATGCAGCTAATCAAATTAATAGTCACCATTTTATGCTTTTGAAATATTTTAGATGTATAGTACTCTTCCATTCCTGATCACCTTTATTCTTTTTATGAGTTGACATGAATTAATCTTTTGTTCTTGATGCAACCTGAATATGATACATATTCACATTTACCTTGTCTTTTTTCCATTATCCACATCTTTATCCTTATATTGATATATTATACTTTGTCTCGTAGTCTGTTTCTATTAAAGGAGTTACTTTTTGATGCTACACGGTTTTTCAAGTGATGTATATATTGTAAAACATGCAATGGTGATGAGAGGAATATATTTTAGATTTCATAAGATAGAACACATCTTTACCCTTTGATTTTTAATTCAGTCTGTTTGTTGACCTTTAGTTACATTGTTAATGGTTGACCAAATATTTAAATTGAAAAGCTTCGATCCAAATGGAATTACTTGATCATGGCTGAAATTCTAGCAAGCTCTAATTTCCTGAGCTTATTTGAAGTTCAAATATAATTTATCGATATTGTTTTTCACTCAAATAGAAACTAAAATGGGAGCCTGAATTCTCATGTACAATATTATCCTCATCTGCACATGCATGTATCATTCATATATACAATTGTAAATTGTTCCCTATGCCATTTCAGAAATCTCTAGAGCTCATTTGATCGACGCATTTGGACGAAGATGAGTATAGAAAATCTATTTGCTCTTCAGGAATGAAACTGTTGCCAGTGCTGTAAAATGTTTCTCAGGGCTGTATGTATTTGTAGTGGCATCCTGTTCATTCATTATGTGCTATAACTGGAGATGTAAAGTAGTTTTATTTTCCCCTTCATTCTTTGATGTGTATGAATGTATTGTGCGTGGAAACTGTTAAATACTGATTTTTATATAAAAAAATTATGAGTTATGAGATCTAGACCTATTTTATTTGTATGATTTTTGTTGTATAGAAAGTGTTGGTTCCAGTAGATGTCAGAGAGGATGCAAATTGATATGAATCGTCGAGGCTAAAATTCAACACTATTTCCGTAAACGATATTGCTCGGAATAGTAGCATTTCAAATTCCGAGATCAACGAACCTTCTATACAACATCTGGAGGGATCTATTTATACCAATTGAAGAGGTTGAATACCCTTTGGGTGAGTGGTTATGACCTTTGGGTGGGATCGATCTGGGTCATTCGATCTGGAGGGTTGTAACCCTTCACATAGCTTTCTTAATCTTATCCATCAAATTTGGAGGGTTGTAACTCATAGATCTCCCTTTTGTCATCAGCCGTCAGATTTAGATCTAAAGATCCATTCGATCTGACGCTTTAGATCAAGCACAATCACCAGCGGTTAGATCGTGACTCTTCGCACCAGCGGTCAGATCGTGACTCTTCGCGATCCAACGCTCCAGATCGTATCACACCTCTTTGATCAACGGTTGTCATCCGTTCGCCCAGTCAGCAGTCCAGTCATCTCTCCTTGTCTACGTGGATGCCACACAGACACTGCCACATCACATGTGAGCCTGACACGTCATCCGAGTGCCACGTAGGCACTGCCACGTCGTTCTCGCGACAACAAAGTGCCCATTGCGCGCGTGCTCGCGTGGCGGGCTCACACGTGCGAGTACCTACTCGCCTGTGAGAAGAGAGCACATGAACTTAACTCCATTAACACAACAATATTAATAAGGAAGGAAAGTTCATCCGATGTGGGACTATTCCCCATGCACTTCCTTATATAATATTAATTAACAATTAATGTTATTCTGGACCGACTTTAAATAATTAATTTCTCATTTACCCTTCGATTTTGAGCAAATTAATAGTCTAAATCTATCTACACAAAATATAGATTTCGATTTTGAAGTCAATTTTGACTTTCATCGATTGATAATTTTTTGATTTTTCACAAAATTATATTAGTCCTTTAAGGTTCCAATATCCAACAGAAAGAAAATAATATAAATAAATAAAGTAGATGAATTTTTTAGTTATCCTATTTATATAGTTTTTAAGTGTCTCTTATGATATTATCATCTAATGGAAAATTGCATCCTCTGTAAAATGATTCGAATTACTAATTGTTCTCTCTTTTTATTTTTATTTTTTCAATTCAATTGATGTATTGTTTATTCTTAGTTGTTCTGATATATATATATAACAACATTATTATTCTTATAATTTAGATTAACTGTTGATCCTATCCTTATTTATATTATTTTTTTATGATATCATGGATAATTTAAGATTGTAACAAAATTGATAAAACTTGGGTAAATTTCAAAAAGCGTTCTTTTTTTTCGAAATCATTAATTAATAGATTTTTTTTCATTTATCATTAAAATAGTGTTGGAATCGGTCTCAATTCATTTTTATTCTCTAAAATATTTTTGTTCTATGTTGTTGTAACATTTATAATTTATAATTATTATAATTTAAATATTT
Source organism: Curcuma longa (assembly GCF_044706935.1). NCBI lineage: Eukaryota > Viridiplantae > Streptophyta > Magnoliopsida > Zingiberales > Zingiberaceae > Curcuma > Curcuma longa. The sequence continues at coordinate 11,534,505 of NC_133876.1, forward strand.
TATTTTTAATAATACTAATAATATTATTTTCATCGTCAATATTAATTAATATTATGTTATATTTATTAGTTAATATTATATTATAATAAATATGAGATCATAATTATTATAATAGTGTTACAAATAAAGGTATTTTTAAAAATAAAAATGGTTAAAGTGGGATAAGATATTATTTTAATAATAAATTAAAAAAATAGTGTCTTTAAGATGATTCTAATAAACAAAAAGATTCTAATAAAAAATGCATCTTTTAATTTTTAAATTAAAAATTATAATTTTTAAATAAAAAATTATAATTTTTAATTCAAGATGAAATCATAAGATCTTTAATATATTAAACCGAAACTCATTCAAAAATCTATATTTATTATCGAGTGTAATGACTCTATCTTAAATTTAAAAAATATTATTTAAAATCTTTTAGAAGGATTTAAATAATTTTTATTCTTTTATTAGGGTTATTTTTATTTTTTATAATTATTTTTTATTAGAGTTATTTTTATCTTTTGATTCGTTTCTTTATGGGATTAGTATTAGAAATTATCTTTATTTTTGAGTTAATATTATTTTATTAAATTTAGAAATGGATTTTTTGCATTCGAGGATTTTCTATTTCTTCCTTATAAATTTCTCGCCCCATACCCCTAAGGTAAACTTTTTATATAGTGACTGGCTGTATGTCAAAAATGGTCCCATATCAGAAAATTCCTTAAAAAATTTTTTTGGAGACATAGTACCACTATATTGATAAAAGTCTACTGTTGAAATAGTACCTCAGTCAACAGTTATATGTTGCTAAAAGGATTTTTATTGTAACGATCCGGTCCATCCGCCCGTGGGAATTCTACTTATCCCGACCCCTATTTTTCTGTGGGTCATGGGTCGTCAACCATCGACCGTGTTGTTACCTACTAGGACTTTCCACTCCTGCCCAGTGGATTTTTGCCTTCCCCCAGATTTGAACTCTAGACCTGCAGGCTAAAGTACTAAAGTTTCTTGAATCTGGTAACCAAGTGAAAGTTTCTCACTTGGTTACCATATTCAAGGAACTTTAGTACTTTAGTCTGCAGGTCTAGAGTTCGAATCTGGGGAAGACAAAAATTTACTGGGCAAAGGTGGAAAGTCTTAGTAGGTAATGGCAAAAAGGCGCCTTTTTATTGTCTCACTCAGATACAGACAACTTCATTTGCAGCCTTAGTTGAACAATTGCTAAGAAATTACAGCAAGGATCGAAGACAAACTTCTCTTGCGAGAATCACAATTACAACAAGGGATTATTGATATCACAATTAATTAAAATAAAACCAGACTCAAATTAACTGAGTCTCAAGAAATAATTAATGCCACAAGAAAATTAAGAAAAGAAAAGAAAAGAAAAGAAAAAGTAATTACTTTGTTTCGAATATAAATGTAATGGTGAATCCATCCACGCTTGTGTTCTTGTGTCTCACTCAGAAGTCTCAGATACAGAGACCAGCAACGACCTCTCGTCTTCTTCCCTCACGGCGTTGATCATGGAAGCCACCTGATCCATGCTTGGCCTGGCGTTCGCAGACGGATTCACACACATCAGACCAACCTGCAGCATCTGCACCATCCTCTCCTCGCTGGCGCCGCCGGAGACGATGCTCTTGTCGAACACCTCCACCGTCCACTCCTCCCTCACCACAGAGTTCACCCACCTCGCCAGCTCCAGGGGGTCGTTCTTCACCGGCTTCCCCGTCAGCAGCTCAAGGATGATGATCCCGAAGCCGTACACGTCGGCTTTGTCGGCTCCGCCGGCGACGCGGCTGATCGGCTTGGCGGCAGCGTCGGCGTCGCCGGTGTTAGCGACCACTAGGCCGTATTCGCTGATGCAGGGGTCCATGTCGGCGTTCATCAGGATGTTAGAGGACTTGAGGTTTCCGTGGCCGACGAGTCCCTCGGAATTGAGCTCCTTGTGCATGAAAGCCAAGCCCTCGGCGATCCCGGCCGCCACTCTCAGTCTCCAGCTCCAGTCGAATGCTCCTCCGCCGGTTCGGTTGCTTCCTGAGAGTTGCAGTGCAGTTGGTTTAAGAAATGCCGATGAATCTCTTGATAGAGAAATCTTACCTTGGAGGAGATTTAAGAGGCTCCCATTTTGCTGGAACTCGTAGACCACGAGCTTCCCCTGCGCCGAGCAGTAAAACGCCACCGCCGGGAGCACATTCGGGTGGCGCGCCGCCGTGTCCACCCTCACCATCCTCCTCTGAAACTCCGCCGCCGAGCTGCCAGAATCCTTGAGCCTCTTCACGGCCAAAGCAGCTCCGTCAGGCATCGCCACCTTGTAGACGCTCCCAAACCTTCCTCTCCCTAGCAACTCTGCAGGGGCCTTCAGCAGCTCCTCGAACTTCAACTCCGCCGCCGTCGTAGTCAATTTCTTCAGCACCACCAAGGTGGACCCTTCCGTGACGGCGGATTCCGTCGAAATCGGGTGCTCTGATCTGCTGGCTACGCTCTTGTTCATGGTGAATGAACTTTTTGGACTGCTACTGTCCGATGCTTCGATCTTGTTCCTTGTAGCCTTCTTCTTGCGGAGGACTCTGTATGCAGCGCAAGGCAACAAGAAAAGACCAAGAGCGATATAACCCGAGAAAAGAATGAGCTTTTCGCGAGTTCCGGAATCATCCTTCTTCCCTGCAGGGGAAGGAGAAGGGGAAGAAGACGGGGATGGTGGCGAGCAAGCATTAGGAAGTGGCCTTCCACAGAGGCCGTGATTCCCCAAGAAGGCGGCGGCGCCGATATCTTCAGCTCCTTCGGGAATTGGACCGGCGAATTGGTTGTAAGAAACATTGAAGTATCCGGCGCCGAAGTTTCTGAACCAGAATCCAGGAATCGATCCGTTAAGGTTATTGTTCTGCACGAGGAAGCCAGATAGGCCGGAGATTCTCGACAGCGCCGGTAGCTCGCCGGAGAAGTTGTTGTCGGAGAGGTCGAGCACCTTGAGGTTTCCGAGGTCGGCGAGAGAGGAAGGCAAGCCGCCGACGAGCTGGTTGTTCCCGAGGTACAAGTGCATGAGGCCGGTGCAGTTGGAGATCTCCGCCGGCAGAATTCCTCCGATGAAGTTGTCTTGCAGTCTCACCACGGCGAGCGACGGCGCACGGCAGAGTTCGCCGGCGTCGATCGTGCCATTAAGCCCCATCCCCTCCAGCGTAACGGCCCGCACCTCCATTTTCTTGTCGTTGCATGACAGATTACGCCAGCCGCCGTTGCATGGGTCAGTCGAAGCATCCCAACCCAATCTCTGAGCGAGCTGGGGGTCGTTGGGCGACAGCTTCTCCAGAAAACGGATGAGGGATTTCCGAACGTCATCGGATTCACCGGCGACCGAGGAAAAGAAGAGGAAGAGGAAGAAGAGGAGGGCCAAGTGCTCCATGGAGTTGGCTAGGGAAGGAGGGAGGGAGGGAGGTGTGTTAAAGAGGGAGAGGAAGGTGACAGTTGGAGGTTGAATGTGGCGGGAAATTGACAAGTGAAAGTGTACAAATTTGGTGAACGGACTGAGTTCTCAAGATTTCATTACTGATGAGGCCGGCAGGAAGAATCGAAACGGTCTTGACAGAACAGATCACAGTTGGAGAGCAAAGTCAACTCCAGGTAAGAGAGAAAACGGATGAGCTAAGTGTAGCTGCCATGGCCGGCCTGAAAAGTCAACGCAGGAAGAAAAAAAATGATGGAATGTGACAACAAGTCGAAGACAGAGGGAATGTGTTAGTTTGCAAGGAGGCATCAGTTTTGTTTCAGAACAGCATCTTCTATCTTAAGGTCTTCTTCCATTCAGAGCATATCAGAGTTTAGGATTTTAGGGTTCAGGCTCAAACCTTAAACCCTAAGTTGGAGAACACGGTTCAAATCATTATACGTTTTCTTCCAATCAGAGCATCTACACCTTAAGTAAAAAAGACACGCGATTAGACCCTTCAACGGATAATCAGACATCCTGAATTCAAGTATCAATTGTGACATATTGCACGAGATTTTTCCTCTAGTGAGAAACGGAT
>NC_133876.1:11538620-11557852 GCF_044706935.1 Curcuma longa
CAAACTCTAGTTCCAAGGTTTGGAGAGAGTCCAACAATCCAAATAAAAAACAAACTCTGGTTCTAATCATATTAACAGAAGGTGTTAGCTTTAATAATTTTATAAGAGATTTTCAAGTCTCATCCTCTTTTCATACAAATAATCAAATTATCTACATGATATGATAATAAATGACATAACATAATTAATGCAACTAATTATGACGACTTCTAGTCATAGTTGTTATAAATTTTATTTAATAAAATATGATAAAGAATCTAATTTCATAAATTAAAATTATTTAATTAGATTAAGGAATAGTTTTCTATATCTAATCACATATTTTATTTTAAAAAATAAAATTCTTTAATTAAGAAAATTTAATTAATTGAAAAATAATTTTTCCTAATTTAAAATTCCTAATAAATAAAAAAAATTATAATTAGAAATTCTAAATTAAATTATAAAATTTTTTAAATTAAATTTACGACTAACCGTCAACGAAGTCGAATAAGAGAACTAGACTCTTGAAATTAAGAGATAGATTTAAGCCAACGTGAAGGTACCTTAAACATTACAATGTGGTTTGACCAAGGATAAGCTCAATCGCGTCGGCCCCTTTATCAGCGCAAAATACCTCTAGGACAAACTGGTCGAACTTCACAAGCAAACCATGAGCACCAAGGTAACAAAGCACAAACCTACTGTGAATAAATAAACTAATATCGAAATGCAAGACTATGAATCATCTTCGTCAGAAGAGTCAGACAAGGGAGAAGAAATAAGCTACCAGGCACTATCAACACAATATGAAGAAGTCGGAGTCTGAGTCGAGCCACGAATTTGTATTCATTTTTGAAGGACCTAACCCAAATATAAGCTCTAATATAGAATCTAATTTGTTTAGCATAATTACATATTTATCTCACAAATTAGAAAAATCTAATGCCCAAGGACAAATCACTACTAAAGGAGGTTAAACTCCTCAATGAGTAAACTTACCCAAGTTTGATAACCGATCAGGTTCAGGGCAGAACCTTCACTCAAATCCAACAACTTGAGAAAGAGAATTCTGTTGGGTCCCTAAGGATGTCTGCATCTCCACAATGACATGATATTGTCCACTTTGGGCCTAAACCCTCATAGCTTTGTTCTTGGGCTCTCCCCAAAAGGCTTCAAGCCAATGGAGATATTTTTCATCCTTTTAAAACTCATGATCTTTTCCATGCGTTTTAGATGTGGGACTATGTTTGCACCCTTGCAATCCAACAATCCCCCCTCAAACAAAGGATCACAGACCCCCCTCAAATGGAAAGCCTCCGTTTGATGTCTGAATCCTCGATCCACCAGGACTTTCTGCCCCTCAGTCCACCCGATCTACTAGGACTTCCTGCCCCTCGATCCACCCGACTTACTAGGACTTCCTGCCTAACCGTAATTAGGACTTTCTGCCTGGTGTCTGGTCCACTTGATTCAGACACGGGAGCACCCACTTCCTTTGTTTCAGGTTCAACCCACATGGTCAGATCTGGATTATGGTTCTTCCGGCGGTTAGTCCGGTAAAGAGTGGCTTCACTCTGATACCACTTGTTGGACCCCTAAGGATGTCTACATCTCTACAATGACATGATATTGTCTACTTTGGGCCTAAACCCTCATGACTTTGTTCTTGGGCTCTCCCCAAAAGGCCTCAAATCAATGGAGATACTTTCCATCCTTTAAAACCCATGATCTTTTCCATGTGTTTTAGATGTGGGACTGTTTGCACCCTTGCAACCCAACAAATTCCAATCTGAAAAATTAGGTTACCAAACTTAGAGGTTCATTGGAAAAGTTCGCTGCCAGATCCAAGGGCTTAGATATACTTCTTGGGTCTCAGCGAGCCGTGTACAACCAAATTGGACTTGGTTTTAAATCAAAATACAATCAAAATAAATCATTCATGTCTTTAATTAATCGGAATAAACCTAGATTCCAAGCATGAGTTCTTAAGTCAAACTTGAGCAATCAAGTTGGACTGAACCAATATTGGATCTCCAAGGATCAGATTCATTATCTAAATAGCCCTTATCAGCAGGGGCGGAGCTTACATGGGTCCAGTGTGGGCAACTGCCCACACTGGGCCCGAACCAAAAAAAATATTAATATTAATATTATATGTTTTAATGTTTTTTTGCCCTCATTTCTTTTCTTCTTTTTCGCCCCTTCTCATCGAACGACAACCTACTCTACTGCCTTTTCTTCTTTTTCGCCCCTTCTCATCGAACGACAACCCTACCCTATGGCCTTCTCGGTCCCTGAAGAGCCTCTCCTGCGCCCCTCCTCGAAGCTTCTCCAGCCGGCAACCGCAGTCCCTCCTCCCGCTGCTGCATCTGGTACACCTTCGCCAATCGCCACGTTCACCAGCCCGCCCACCAGGAAGTATCGGAGGAATCCATATGGAAATGAAGGGAGTAGGAATATGCAAATGAGCACACTGGAAGAACATAACAACAGCTTGCTGCATAAGGAAGCTCTTCGCCTCCAGATGGCATCTAAGGACTAAGGACAAGGTTCTTCCTGTTGTTGATACTTGATAGATCTGTTTATGTCAAAGGTTAGTATGTCTCTTGTGCAATTACCATTTTTCTTACTGCAACTAGTTTGCTAGTGCACCTAACTAGCTACACTTGGCAATTTTAATGGGAAATGCTACAATGTGATGCTTGAGGAACTTAAACTTCTCCCATATGTATACCTAAAATTTCCAAATTAGGAGAACATGTTGTTGAAGATCGTGAGACGGCTAGAGGGGGGGTGAATAGCCCTTTTATCGCGAGTCGATCGTTTTTCTCCTACAAAAGGTTAGTACGCAGCGGAAACAAGAAGAAAAACAACTAATAAAAACAAACACAAAGCAAACTCAAAGATATACAAGGTTCGGGGATAACTTGCCCCTACTCCTCGGCGTGTCCGTGAGGTGGACGAACCCTTGATCTTCGGTAGATCACACCCCGGCAAAAACCGGCTAAATAATACCTCCTTCTCGGTGGAGAGACATCTCCACAATCAATCTCAAGAATAGACGTTAAGTGCAGAGATTATAAGAGGGAGCTAAAGATTGAGGCAAAATAATACAAGCTTACAGCACAACCTCAACACACAGAGAAACCGGAAGCAGAAGCTTCCCTAGAGCACGAGCACCAGCTCCTTGCACCACCAGGCAGAGAGCTTCAAGGAAGATCGATGAACCGAGCAGAGAATACAACACACACCGCAAGAACAAAACCAGCCTTGCCTCTTGTTTTACGTTGTTCACATTTCTCTACTCCTTCATCTTCTCCTTTTAGCTTCCAACGGTCGCTGAGTCCACTGCACACTGACCAGCACCACTGATCATCATCCTGCAGCTCAGTCTCCCCCGCTGTCTTTTTACCTGAAAGCTAAGTGCGACAAACTGCCATAATACAAAGCCAAACCTTGACTTACCTGTTCTTCGTTCGAGTTCAAACTTAACCTGCAAACTCAGAAGTGTGTTAGCAAAGCATACAGTATATCAGAGTATCAGACAGAATCAGAAATGAGCAGAAATCTCTGAACACGATCAGAAAAAGAAAAGTTAATCGATCAGCCCATCGATTAAACTTCGCGATTCTTTTCTCAACAAAGGGCTTAATCGATCAGCTGATCGATTAAGGCATGGTAATCGATCAGCTGATCGATTACCGCTCGTAAATCCCATTTCTCTTTAAAGCTGTTAATTGATCAAACAGTCGATTAACCCTTCTCTTAATCGATTAGACAATCGATTATAATAGGTTCTGTAATCGACACGATTAACGAATCAGCTCGGGTAAAGTTCTGTAATCGATCAGCAGATCGATTAACCAACTCACCCTTGGTTAATCGATTCACTGATCGATTAAACCAAGTAGGACTTAAACCCAGGTTAACTTAGGTCTCACCCGAGCTAACCGCATTGGATCACGTAATCAGAGAGCACCCTCCCAAGCCTCCTCTGATAATGATCCGGTCCGAAAACAGACTACCATGCCTTCTCCGACCATAGTCCAGTCCAGAGAACGAGCTACCGAGCCCTCTCTGACCTAATCCGGAGAACGAGCTACCGAGCCCTCTCCAACTTCATCCGGTCCAGAGAACGAGCTACCGAGCCCTCTCTGACCTAATCCGGAGAACGAGCTACCGAGCCCTCTCCAACTTCATCCGGTCCAGAGAACGAGCTACCGAGCCCTCTCTGACCTAATCCGGAGAACGAGCTATCGAGCCCTCTCCAACTCCATCCGGTCCAGAGAACGAGCTACCGAGCCCTCTCTGACCTAATCCGGAGAACGAGCTACCGAGCCCTCTCTGACCTAATCCGGTCCAGAGAACGAGCTACCGAGCCCTCTCTGACCTAGTCCGGAGAACGAGCTACCGAGCCCTCTCCGACTCCATCCGGTCTAGAGAACGAGCTACCGAGCCCTCCCTGACCTAGTTCGTAGAACGAGCTACCGAGCCCTCTCCAACTCCAATCACCAAGTGTTCAGTCAACCTTGACCCACTTGGACTTCCCGTTTTGTGCCAAGTGTCCGGTCCTCCATGACCCACTTGGAATTTCCGTCTCGTGCCAAGTGTCCGGTCCTCCATGACCCACTTGGACTTTTCGTCATGAGTATTTAGTCAACATTGACTTATTCGACTTCTAATCAACATATTGATCAAACATCAAAATCCAACTCGAGTCAACCCGAGCTTGACCAATCTGGTCAACATTGACCTGAGGTTGATTGCACCAACAATCTCCCCCTTTTTGATGTTTGACAATATGTTTATCTCTACATTCTTCCCCTTTGGCACACATCAAAAAATCATTTTCGCAAGATCCACTCATCTTATCCAATTCATACTTTTGAGGTGGACCTCCCCCTCAAAGCATGTTCCAACCGTTATTGTAACACCCGCATTATTTTCTCTATTTTTAAGATTATTAATTTGATTTAAAATTATAATAAAAGTCCTTTAGTTAAATGATATAAGGGAGTTGATAAAATAAAATAGAAAGGAAAATTTGTCTCGCGAAGACGAATCCAACAAAACTGGTTTGGATCAAATCGGAGATCAGTTGGTTAGTGAACCACGCGAATCAAAATTGAATCCGATTCGCTACAGTAACAAATTATAAAACCTTAGATTTTAATTGGGTTTAACCGGTAAAAAGGCGTTGGTTTAGATTTAATCGGGTAAATTACTGTGCACTCCTCAAAATCGGGTAAAGTTACTGTTTCTCTTCCCCTCCGCGCGACTCGCGACCCCGACCGCGCTCGCGTTTCGTTCCGCGCCTCGCGCGCAGCCCGCGTCCGTCGGCGAAAACGTCGGGTAGGCGGCCTTTAAAAGGCCGTGCGAGGGGGGAGTCGAGGATCACCCCTTTCCTCTCCTCTGCCCCTGCCAGCCGCCCTCTGCCGCATCTCCCTTCTCCGCCCGACGCCGGAAGCCGCCTCCTCTCCTTCGAGGTCGCCCTCCGCCGTCGCACCGCTCGGCGCCACCGCATGAAGAAGAACGCCGGAGCCTTCTGCCTGCACCGCGCCCTGCCGCGATCGCCTTCACCGTTCGCCGCCCGCCGCGTGGAGAAACAGAGCAGTCGCCGCTTCCCTTCTCCCTTGCGCCGTCCGCCGGAGAAGCACGAGCGCCGACCCGAACTCACAATCGGAACCTCACGCCGCCGCCTGCTGTGGAGAAGACGCCGAACGCCGCCCGTGATCTGCTGCCCTGTTCGCGCGAAGAAGAAGACCGCTGTTAATTAATTAGATTAATTAAGGTAAGATTTAATTAATTAAAGGCTTAGTTAATCTAGGTTGATTAAGTTAATAACATAATTGTTAATAGTTTAATTAACTAGTTAATTAATTAATCAATTGATTAGTGAAGTTGTTAACCAGTTTAATTAGTAGGTTAATTAACTAGTTAATTAGTTAGTTGTTGATCCGTTAATTAATTAGTAATCAGTTAATTAAATAGTTAATTAGTTTAGTAGTTAATATGTGATAAATCGAGGATGCATATATATGTTTGATTAATTCAATTGGAAAGATTATTTGAGTTTAACTAATTAATTGATTTAATTGAGATTAGGTTGTGATTAGGATAAATTCAGATGAGATATAAGATTCGATTAGAGTTTATTCTAGTATAAAATTTATAGGATATGTTATTTAGAGGATGCAGGACTTTGACTCGTAGATCTAGTAGTATTTAGAGGTTCGTATTGTGACGATTCATCAATAAGGTAAGTACATTTCTCACCTGCAGTATGAGTTGTTCCGTTATTTTCTTTGCTCTTTCTATAGTATGATTTTATTAAAAGCATGCATAAAGTTCTTTTACATAGCATGTATAAATTGTTTCCTGTGTTTTTCCATAAACATGATTTTATTAAAGCATATGCATGATTTTGTTAAAGCATATGTAAATGGTAGAATTGCATGATATAAGAAGTATAAGAAAGATATTTTACTTTTAAGAGGCGGGTATCGGGCACAAGGTTCGCCCATAAGAAATGCAAGACATAAAGGATTCTGGGCACAAGGTTCGCCCACAAGGAAAGGAATCCAGGGCACAAGGTTCGCCCATAATGAATTCCGGGCACAAGGTTCGCCCATAAGAAAAGGAATTCAAGGCACAAGGTTCGCCTATGTAAGAGATGTCTGCATTGATACCTCGCTGGGCCCAAAGAAGGATGTTTATTTATTTTCACTTATATATAGTATAAGTTTTCCCATATCATTTACCAGCATTTTCTTTCATATAATAGCATATGTTATTACGAAGTTTTCTATGATTTTTGTGAGTTAGATGATGTACTTACTAAGCGTTGCTTATAGTTTGCATTCCTCATATTGCAGATAAATAAAAGGAAAAGTTTTAGGAAAGAGGAGGCAGCTGGAAAAGTGTTTGATGTGTGGTGTCGGCGGAACCGCGGAATAAGATCAAGAAATTAAATAAATGTTTATTTTATGTCCAAGAATTTTTATTTATTTCTTTTGCTTCCGCATGTTAAACAGAAAAGAATATTTTTTTGAGTTATTTTATTTAATAAGTAAAAGTTAAAGTTAAAGTACGTAACGTCTCCCTATTAGTATAAGAAAGAGGGGGGATGTTACAAATGGTATCAGAGCAGGTTCCGCCCTTCCGCCACACTCACATCAAGCATCGATCCTGCCGCCTCTCAAGTAAGAAAGTATACATAGGTTTTACTTTCTTTTATGATTAGTATAAAGAATGATTCTTAAGTTAGATTGCTATGTTATATGAAGTTAAAATGTTGGGTAATGACTCAAGTATATGAGTAGAACATGCGAATTGTAGAATGTTAAGGTAAATGTGTATATGATGGAAAAAAAAATGATAAAGAAATTTAGAATAAAGAGTTTGATGATGTTAATGTTATGTGAACTGTATGGGAGAAAGTATATATCAGATTCCAACAGTTAGAGATGGTAAATGTAGATTTTGGAAATAATAAATTCATGCAAGATAAAAAAAATTGAAAAATAAATATTAAACCTGGTTGGGGGAAACAAAATGTTTTTTTGAATAGAGAGGATATGTATTAGAATCCTTAATGAGTTGGTGATGTATATTAGTGTTGGAGGTACTCACTAAGACACAATAAAGTTGCTGGTGTAGTGGTTATTTTTCTTGTAGGGACTTTAGGTGGCTTTTAGTTAGTGAACCTGGATGGATAGTGAGGGAATAAGAATTGAGTAAGGAGCAAATCGGATTGTACATGTGTGGTTGGAGTTAGGGAAACAATGGTTTGATATGTTGGTATGTTTTGTAGTTTTGAGGTGTATCAAGTATTCAGACACTTAGATAGTGCACAAGAAGTTCATAGAGCTTGTAGGTTTGATGAGATTAAACATTGTAATTAAGGAGATTATGGAAGATCATGGAAATTGAGAGGAACTTAAGGACTTGATTGCTAGAGGTTTGGATTGAGCAGAAATAGAATTTGGAGAGCTTGGAAGACTTAGTAACGTGGTGCCTTGGATTGAGTGGTGATATAACTTGGGGAGCTTAAAGGGCTCGATAGCAGAGCACTTTCACCAAGGAGTTAAAGACTCAGAGACATGAGAATTAGTTATGAGAGACTAAGTGATGGATTGTAACTTTGATTTTTTTGGGATGTAGCATCATTGTAATGATGGAGATGTTGCCTAGATAGCAGATTAGTTATCTAGTCTTGGTTGTGAATGTTTCAATTATAGGATAAATGTCTCAAGTTTTGTTTTGTTACTTTATGTAGACTTATGACAATGGTAAACCAAGTGAAGGTGTAACTACCTAAAGTTTTAGTCAACTAGAAGGGGTTTGCCTCAATTTTTAAATGCATGTAGACTTAAGACAATTAATTTGAAAAGTCCAACAAGTGATAATAGTGTGAAAGCTCAATAAGGCATATGGCAAGATTAAATGTTGAAGAAGTAACTTGGGAACGTAAAGAGGATATGACACAAAAATACCCTGAGTTGTTTTAAGTTTCGAGGACGAAACTTTTATAAGTATGGGAGATTGTAACACCCATATTATTTTTCTCTATTTTTAGGATTTTTAATTAGATTTAAAATTATAATAAAGGTCTTTTAGTTAAATGATAGAAGGGAGTTTGATAAAATAAAATAGGTGAAAAGATTCGTCTTTGCAAGACGAATCCAACAAAATTTGTTTGGGTCAATTTGGAAGTCGTTTGATGGCCGAACCAAGCGAACCAAAATTTAATCTGGTTCGATTTGAGAAATTAGACCCGGTTTAATCGGGATTTCTTAAACCCGAAGTTAGGAGTACTGTGCACTCCTATTTATAAAATAGTTTTTTTTTCTCTCGCCGCTTTCTCTCCGCGCGACCCGCGCCCCCACCGAGCCGCGTCCGCCCGCGCGACTGCGTCCGCCGCCGCCCGATTCCGCCGGCGGAAACCTCGGAACGGACCGAGGAGGGGGCTATAAGAGAAGGCCGTCGATCATCCCAAACCCTAGCCAACCTCCGCCGCGCCCTTCGCCGCCGCCGCGTGGAGAAGCGAGCCGACGCCGCCTCTGACCGCCGCCTGCTCGTGTGGAGAAGAACCGCGTCGTCACCGGCGCTGCAGGAAGAGACCGGAGCCGGAGCCGTCGCCCCCTATCAGCTTTCCTCCTCTGCAGACCGCCGCGTCCCTTCCTCCGTTCGACGCCCTGCTCAGCGCCGCCGAAATTCAGCCGGCGCCGCCCTCGCGATCGCGCCCCTGCTCTGCACCGCCCCTTTTCACGGAGCCGCCGCCGTCCAGCCGACACCGCCGCCTTCCGCCGGTGCCCAGCCCGCGCCACCCGCCGTAGCCACTGTTCGGCCCTGTTCGCGTGGAGAAGACGAAGCTACGTTAATTAATTAATTAATTAAGGTAAGGTAATTAGATTAAAGTTATTAATTAAAGATTTAATTGATTAATAGTTAATCTGTTATTAAAGGTTAATTAATTAATAATTACCTGATTAATTGATAGTTAAGGTGATTATTAATTAGATTATTAGTTTAATTAATTCTTATATTACTTGGTTAATAATTAGTTAAATTAATTAACAATTAGTTAATTAATTAATTAATAAGTTTAGTAATTAATTAGTATGTAATTAAGGGTTAATTTAAACAATTGATTAATAATTGATTAATTAAGTATTAGGATTTAACTAATTAATGGATAATAATCGAAGAATTAGATTAGATTAATGATTTCAGTTAAAGTTGTAGTTATGATTTTTGCTAGGTTACGTAAAGAAGGCGCTAGAGCACCTCGGAGAAGGTCTCCGATTTCACAAACCTTAGCATTAAAAATCTAGTGACAGACAAGGTAAGTACATTTCTCACCTGCAGTATGAGTTGTTCCGTTATTTTCTTTGCTCTTTCTATAGTATGATTTTATTAAAAGCATGCATAAAGTTCTTTTACATAGCATGCGTAAATTGTTTCCTGTGTTTTTCTATAAACATGATCTTGTGAAAGTAGATATGCATGATTTTGTTAAAGCATACGTAAATGGTAGAATTGCATGATATAAGAAGTATAAGAAAGATATTTTACTTTTAAGAGGCGGGTATCGGGCACAAGGTTCGCCCATAAGAAATGCAAGACATAAAGGATTCTGGGCACAAGGTTCGCCCACAAGGAAAGGAATCCAGGGCACAAGGTTCGCCCATAATGAATTCCGGGCACAAGGTTCGCCCATAAGAAAAGGAATTCAAGGCACAAGGTTCGCCTATGTAAGAGATGTCTGCATTGATACCTCGCCGGGCCCAAAGAAGGATGTTTATTTATTTTCACTTATATATAGTATAAGTTTTCCCCATATCATTTACCAGCATTTTCTTTCATATAATAGCATATGTTATTACGAAGTTTTCTATGATTTTTGTGAGTTAGATGATGTACTTACTAAGCGTTGCTTATAGTTTGCATTCCTCATATTGCAGATAAATAAAAGGAAAAGTTATAGGAAAGAGGAGGCAGCTGGAAAGGTGTTTGATGTGTGGTGTTGGCGGAACCGCGGAATAAGATCAAAGATTAAGAATTAAATAAATGTTTATTTTATGTCCAAGAATTTATATTTATTTCTTTTGCTTCCGCATGTTAAACAGAAAAAGAAAAGTTTATTTGAGTTATTTTATTTAATGAGTAAAAGTTAAGGAAAGTTTAAAGTACGTAACGTCTCCCTATTAGTATAAGAAGGAGGGGGGGCGTTACAGTTTATTCCTCCAATGTGAAATTGACTCGAGAATGTTGATCGTTTGAATGGGCCTCTACAAATGCTTTTTGTTTATCTTGGTGATCAGTCGAAAACTTTCATGGGATTTGATCGATCACTTTCAGGATTAATCAATTCGAAGAGTTAAATACCTGAATTATAAAAAAACATAGTTACCTCCCTGAAATATTGTTATTACACTTAAAATCTATTGCTTTCCTAGACTTTGCTAACGAAGCTTCCACTATAGATTAACACACATCGGAGGGCTCGTCGAGAGTCATCCAAATGAGACTCTCTAATGCTTAAGTCATTACGAGATGCAAGAAAGATAGAATTGTACTAGAAAAATGAAAAAGAACAAAGTTAGGATTAGAGTTTCGTATCGTAGCCCCTATCATTCACCATGTTGTGTTATTTATAAATCATGTTGTCAAACCTTAATGGGTTATTGGATCTCAAGTTGATGAGTAACGAGTTGTGTATGGGTCATGCCCAATTTTTTTTCTAAGTCGGGTTACATGTGTTGGGCTTGCTCAAATGAAGTCGACTACATAGTCCAATTTTTTTAATCTAGGTATTCAACTTAATCTAGGCATTCAACTTTTATGATCCGATTAATCTTGGAAGTCATTGACTCGGTCCCATAGAAATTTTTCATTAGTCACCAAAATAAATCAGAAAGCACAGATAGATTTTAATAGACGGTCCAATATCACAAAATTTTCAAACTCCCTAAATGAATATATCCTAGGTGAGATTTAAACCCTTGTTACATAGGGAGTCCATCTCATCTCTTACCTTCACACTATAGTCCCAGGAGCCACGTAGTCCAAATCTAATGTACCAGATGGAAGTCATTCCATTGTATAATAATTATATTTGCAATAAAATTGAAATATACTCAACTAAATACATAGTCGCACTCTTACTTGATTGACCTCAATTTTTTTTGTAATCTAAATATTAACTTTTACAATCCGATTAATTCTAAAAGCAATCAATTCGTTTCTATGGAAATTTTTTATCAGTCATCCGAATAAATCAAAAAGTACATATAAATTCTGACATATAGTTCAGCATTATAAATTTTTCAAACTGAGAGATTTGAATCATAAATCCAAGCCCAAGAAGTCTGTCCTACTAATCTTAACTCACTTGAAAGCAGTCACACAGTTTACACTACGGCAATATTTATATTGATGGCCATTTACTGCAGCTCTTGGCAAGAAGAACAGATATGAACATTCTCAGAGGCTCACATAAATATATCGAATTCATCTGAGTATTTTAGTGCCAGTGTGCAAGAGCCTTTGTAGGAGACAAGGTCTTTCAATACTGCTAGAAGAAGAAGAAGAAGAAGAAGAAGGAGGAGGAGAAGAAGAAGAAGAAGAAGAAGAAGAACCCTTTTCTTTGATAATAAAGCACAAATTTTTAGTTTTCAGCAGCAACACTCAGACAGGAAAATTGTGATATCTGAATCGGAAGAATGCGAAATTTGTTGCTTTTCAATCAGGAAAACTCTCAAAGATGTAATTTTTACTCTCCTTCTTCCATCTTCAGACGATCTGCAGCAAGAAAAAAGTACAAAGATCTAATTTTTACTCTCCGTCTTCCACCTTCTCAAGATCTGGAGTAGGATCTCGTTCCAAGCATCAATGGGGCCGGGCAGACACCAGTGCACGCAGTCGTTCTGCACTCTGTCGTTGGCGGCGCCGTTGGAGAAGGGGTGAGGATGCATGTAAGGTCCCGGGTGGCCGTCCGGCCGTAGCAGCGCCATCTTCGTCACATCCAAAGCTTCCAACTTTACGTTCCCTCCTCTGCTGTCCTCTTCCTCCGCGGTTGCCGCCGCCGCCGCCACCTCTTCTATCTCGATACTTCTCATCAGGGCGTCCATGTACTCCATCTCCTTCTCCCCTTCCTTGTACGGTTCCTTTTTGGGGCACGCCCCGGCCTTGTCCCACTCCCCCTCGAAGTGCGCCGGCGAGAAGGTCGTCACCACGGCCAGCTTGTCGCCGGATGTGTGCCTCTTCACCTCCCTGAGAGTCGTTCTCACCGCCTTGCGGAACACGTCGAAGAAGCCGACCTCGGTGTGATTGAGGTCGGGGCAGTGGTGGCAGCCGATGACGACTCCGTTCTCGTTGTAGATCGCCGGGTGGAGGTACCAATGACCCATCGAGAACAGCACGATATCAATCTGGTCCAGCTCCTCCGCCCACCGTTCGTCAGCGGTCTCCAGGAACAGAGTGTTGTGATTCATCCCCTCCGGCTCGTTCTTCTCCACGCCCTTCACGAGGAAGGGCGACCAGAAGACGGAGACAGTGGAGTTTCGGCGGCGGAACACCCACCGCCGGAACTTGTTGTCCTCGCCGTCGCGGTAGACGAGCTCGGGCTCTTCCGCGGTGGCAAGCAGGCAGAGGAGGGACTCCAGCTGGTTGCGGGCCATGGAGTCGCCGACGAAGGCGAGGTGCTTGTGGGCGAGGAGGTCAAGGAAGGCGGTTGGGTCGAAGGCCGGCAGCGGACAGCTGCGCGGCTGCCACCGCCAGTAGAGGTAGCCGGTGTCGGGGCGCCCATGCTCCATGCAATTTTGCCCCTTTCTGATGGTTTTGCAGCTGGTTCCGTCATAGACAGGACCGCCGGAGTGGACGACCCACTTCCCGTCGGAGTAGTTGCACGGCGGCTGCCCGGTGACTTCAGAAGTGGTTAAGCCGACGGCTTTGACAGTGGCGGTGGTGTTTGGCGGAGGAGCGTGGAAAGAGATGGGGGAGACGCAAAGGTGAAGGAGAGCCAAAGGGAACAGAATGTAGAGACCACAGGCAATGTACTTCTTGACGGAAAGATGGTTGGTTCTATTGGTACATTGAAGGAAAGTTGTGCCCATGCCGGAGACCTCTGCGGCGGCGGTGGCGTCGGCGGCGGCGATGGAAAAGGGAAAGGGAAAGGGAAGAGCTCGAAGAAGTGGCAGCAAAGGAAAAGTAGACGTTCGAAAGAATTAATGTAAGTTTTTTTATTTCAAAATTTGATTCGTTACTTAAAATAGATTTTGGAGTATCCATTGAAAATAAAATTGGCTTGAATTCCCCCAATTGAATATCTAAAATATATTATAAATAAAAAAAGCTTCAATGCATGAAGATGGTATCTGCCATCCATGATCATAAATTAAAAAATTATAGTTGATCATTATAGTGAAAGTATTATTTTGACGAGATTCAATCCTTATCCACTGCAAGAATAATAATATGCAACATGAAAAAGTCCAACATGAAACTAACATGACACACTCAATTGTATGCCTGTGGAACCCATTGCATGCAATGTGTTATGTTGGTTTCATGTTGGATTTTTTCATACTACATATCATTTCTCCTACAATAAGTCTATCCTACAATAACCAACTCAATCACGAGACATCAAATAAAAAAAATGAGAAATGATACGTAGCATGAAAAAGTCATGTTGATTTCATGTTGAACTTTTTCATGCTACGTATCATTGCTCTAAAAAAATATTTCAATGAAATATCAAATAGAGTACGAAGCAGTTACGAATTAAAAGAGCTAACTCACAAGCTTGTTAAAAAAATAAAACAATATAAAAAATATTATAAATTTTAAATTTAGATTATATTAAATTGGTCAAGTTGAAATTTTTAAATGGTTGTTTAAAAGCTCACTAATTTATTAAATTTTCTATTTTAATTTTAAATTTTAAGAATTTTTTTCAATCCATGATCAACCCAAATCCACCAAGAGCATATCCACGTGGATCATGGACTTAAGACGGGTCAACTTATCTGAATCCATTTTAAAATAGATTAATAAAATTTTAATTTAATCTATTTAAATTATTTGACAGACTATATAAATCCTATTCGATTCAATCCAAATTCACAACTATATAACAACCAACTTTGAAGGTCAGGGTTTTTTTATTTATTTTATTTGTGAGAAGATCGAAAAAGTCCTCCCTTTTTAAAACGTTCCCATTAAACTCCTTTGAAGTTTTTCATTTTCGAATTTGGTCCTAGATTTCTGTGAAACTATATAAAGGTTCGCTGCTGACAAACATGATGACGCCAATATTCATGAGGAGAGGAATGGAGAGGATTGGAGGAAGAGGCGAAGAAATGTCCGCATCTTCTGAATCCCAACCAGCGCCGCTCAAGCGCCTGAAAACCCTAGAGAAGGGCAAGACGAAGGTGGAGGCGAAGCCATGGGACATCGGAGAAGAAGATTACGCGCCGTTCTCCGACAAGGTGGAGGAAGCGGAGGAGGAGGAAGAGCAGACGTGCGGCATCTGCTTTTCCGGTTCCGGAAGGTCGGTCCGCGGACGGATCGATAGCTGCGACCACTACTTCTGCTTCGTCTGCATCATGGAGTGGGCCAAGATCGAGTCGAGGTGTCCCCTCTGCAAACGTCGCTTTGGTTCCATCCGCCGCCCTCCGGTGCGCGGCGTCTTCCTCGTCGAGCGGGTGGTCGATGTCCCCGTCCGCGATCAGGTCAGGAAGATTTTTTTGACCTTTTGTTGGTTTTGGTAGCATTTATCGATAATTTTAATCCAAAATTGAACCCTTTTATGCGTATTTTAATTTCTCAAACAATCGCCTTCCGAGTAGCGTTCGGATACATTTCATATTTGTGTCATTGGGTGTGCTGCGTTTAGAAAATCTTTTCAGGATCATTGGACGTGAGGTACTTTTTTATTTTTTTGCATGCGTATGCATATCTCTCATTACAGCAATGGCTTTAGTTCTTGTGGGGAATATTTATGGTGAATAAGATGGTTGTCTTAGTGAATTGGAACTAGGACTTGATCTACGACGTTTCACAGGTTTCTTTGAAATGTATTAGACAAAAGGAGTAGTTTGATTTTGACATCGGTTATTGTGTTGAACAAGGAAGTGAAACCATGTTGAGTATATTGCAGCTGTAGAAGAAATTGATTACTGGCAGAGGCATTCAATTCTTGATCATCATTGGCTGAGTAAATAAAATGGCTTCGGTAACTTTTGGTTGCAGGTTTACCATCAACATGGAAATGAGAGCAGAGCTCCTGATCCATATTCAAATATTAGCTGCAGTATTTGCCATGGTTCTCGAGATGAAGAACTGCTGCTGCTTTGTGATTTATGTGATTCAGCTTCTCATACATTTTGTATTGGTTTGGGGGCTACTATACCTGAGGGTGATTGGTACTGTGCTGATTGCACTATTTCTAAGGATTGGCATTCAGGATTGCAGCTTGAGGATGACTCTTGTCCTCAATATTCTCCCAAATTGAGACTATCTAAGCAATTCATTTCAATCGCTGACTTTGTAGCTGATGAAATCCCTTCTTATCCATCCAGAAGGTTTAGTGTCGGTGTTCCAGAACCACAAACAACTTATCAGTCCAGAAATGTTTTTCATGACAGATATGATAACTCTGGCACACAGACAGATTCTTCTTCTGTTCCTACGATTGGTGAATCTTCAAATAACCTAGCGATACAGAATGAGGCAGTTGCCAGAACCTTGCAAAGTTCTCGTAATTTACATGGTCATGTACAATCTTTGCGGAAAAATTGGAATAACCTTCGTACTGGTTTGTTACAGTTCTCCAATTTATCAGCTGTGAGGATAACTGAGAAAAGACAATTAGAACCACTGGAAACTATGAACAGATCAAAACAAAAAGGCAACTCATCTCATGCAAACCAAGAACAAACAAATACATCTAGTGTTTATAAGAGTACATGTAAGACAGCAGATTCAGAAGATATCAGCAAAGCATGGAAAATGATGGAAATGGCTAAAGCTGTACGATCAAATGGTAGAGAGAACAAATCTAATAATCTCCTGAACTCTCTCTGTAACAAGAATGCCATAAAGAATGCTGTAAATCATCATAGCTTGAAAAATTACTCTAACATGAGAAATGCCTCTAAGGAAGCTGAAAAGTGCCAATCTGGTTTGAGAACCTGCAATGGTGAATCATCTCTTGGCAATAGTGCTTCTCAATCTGGAGCAGAAGAGACATTGCAAGGGCCTTACAGGAAGAATGAGCTATCACCACAAGTGGCCTTATGCCAAACTTCAGTGTTGCCTAATTTCCAAAATTCACTTACTCATTCTGGTTCTGGTGCCTGCTCTTCTGATATTGAAGCCAAAAACAAAGAAATCTCAAGCAATAAGATGGATACTAGTTTGATCTTGAGCACTGACAGTAATAAGGCTAAAAGAAATTCTAGCCAAAAGTTTGAATCATTTGATAAGCTGAATTTGGGTGGTCCAAGTATAGATGCTTTGAAAACAAGTGATTCTACCTACAGTAGTTCTAAAAGTGAGATCCAGTATTTAGTCAAGTTGAACCTGAGGCTGCTAACCAGAGACAAAAAATTAGGTAAGTTTATTATTTCTTGGTCATTTTGCCAAATTGTGCCCTTTTGATTTAGTTTTCGACCAAATAATGCCCTGTGTAGTTTAACCATGTCACGTCTTAAAAACATTTTTCCCAATCAAATTAGCATTAGTTTTCAACTTCTCGCCCGACCAAGTCACAAGCTAATTTGTAAGTCAACTTACGGCTAAATTTTTAGAACTTCCAATCCAAGGTAGTCAAATTGGAATCTTTCTCACCTTTTATTTAATTTGATCTACAAGCAACTTGCATGGTTAAAAATTGTACAGAATGACCCGCAAACTTGAGGTATGATTTATAAATAAAGACGAGATATTTTTGTTTCTTTTAGCCTAATATGGTCATCAAGGGGTTCTCGGATGCCTTTAATTTTAACCTAATTTTGGGGTTTTGACATGGTTACTTGATTTGCAAATCAAGTTTCATGGGAAAAATATGACGCAATAACCTGCAAGCTGATTTGTGAATCAATTTTAACTAGCTTGCAACATAATTTAGATAGAAATTAAATTCTTGAGCATCTTCCAATCTAATATGATTAATTTGGGGTCTCTCACATCTTAATTTTATATAAGTTTGGAGCCTTGACTCCATAAGTTTATGTTTTAAACTAGAAACTATAACATGAACTTTGCTCTCTAATTGTTTGATTTTTTTTACTGTAAAGAAAATTTCTCAGTCTAAATATACATCACCTGATGGTTGGTTATCATTTAAATATACATTTCCATATATATGCTGAAAAATCATTCATAGTAAAGTCATAATATACCTCCATATATGTGATAAAAGATCATTCATACCATGGTTTGTTGTGTTTATATAAACATACTCCTGCTATGATGAAAGATCATACATACTTTAAGCCTGATATAATTTCTTGTGTTCATATAAATATATAACTCCATAAATATGATGAAAGGTCATTCATACTGAAGTCAATATATACTTTGTTGTGACCATATAAATATACACTTCCATATATATATGATGAAAGATCATTTCTTCTAGATCAAAGTCATAATCTACTTTTTATATGTTAACATACGTGGATTCATCATACATTTCTTCGTCACATGTAATAACTAATCCAATTACATCATTTGCAAATAAGGTTGCGAGACATTCGGTGATTTTTTATTATGCGAGTAGATTTGCAAACTAGCTTATGAGTTCAAATCCATGAATTTATACAAAATTAAGGTGTGAGCTATCCCAATTTGACCATCTTAGGTTGGAAGGTGCCAAAAAAATGTTTTTGTCTATAAACCATTCTGCAAACTCATTTAAAAGTCAGTTTGTGGTTTGAATTAGGGAGGACAATTGAAAACCAAAGATAATGTGAAGAAAGAAGGACGGGTCACATATGATAAAAGAAAATCACAGGGGCCTGATTTGGTCAAAAGTGAATAAAAGTGGCAAGGCTCATAGAATTGTCTTATTTCTTTCCTGTTGTATAAACAAGAACCAGATAACTGTTGAAGTTGCAAATATATTTATGATTGAACATCTATTCTTGACTCCTTTATGTTCATCTCCTTCTAGTTTTGTTTGACTTAGTTGAATCTGACAGATGGTTCCACCTACATAGGAGGGCTATGTTTGTTCCATTTTGTATCTAATTATACCTTGCACCAACATAGAAAGGTACATTGAGAAGGATATTTTCCACAGAAATTGCAAGCTTCAAGCAAGTTGCAAGGATTGCTACTCACACCATCTTAGCTGCATGCGGGTTGGAACATTCCAAATTGTGCGCTCGAGCTTTCTCAAGTCCAATTTGCAAACACTCCAGAGAAAACCAATTCCGTAAGTCGAATTTAATGTCCAATTCTTGTCATGAATGCTTCTGCTCATTTGTACAGAGTGTTGTGAAATCTGTTATATCTGAAAATAAATTATTCCAATCTCCACCATCTTGACATCTGATCTTCTGGCATTGTTTTGGTGCCTTGGATAAATGTAAGTCCTCCCTTTGTACCTGCTTCTTTTTTGTTATAATATACATCCTAAATTATTATTTCTTGAATACTGGCAATTCTAATTTGAATTACTATCTGTTGTTATTGAGTAGACAGCAAGAGAGACTCCTGCCATATGTTGTGTATAT